>NW_016157231.1:159197-179970 GCF_001687245.7 Rhagoletis zephyria
CCCCCCCCCCCCCCCCCCCCCCAGTTGTAACAAAAGGAGAACACTTTTTAAAACCGTCATTAAACGAAAAACTTAAATTTTGAGAACACGTAAATTTTTCTTTTAAAAATGCGCAGGCTAGAGACTCATTTCCGACTTATGGTTCCTTCTACATTTTCTCTTAGGATTATCTAGAGAAAACGAAAATACCATGCGATCCGTCGAAAAACTTTCTTCCGAACAACTTGACCACCCTAATATACATATTTTAAAAGTTCTAATTTTTGTTACAACGAGATGTCTAAAATTTTTTCTTGCCAAAAAACGGGACATTTTGCGTCCCGGCATGTGTTGTGCCGGGACCAGGACATAGCTCTAAAATCCGGGACAGTCCCGCCGAAAACGGGACGGTTGGCAACCGTGTCTCTACATCGTGCGTCCGTTCACTATCGAGTCTGTCCACTCATTCGTTATATCTGACAGCTATGGCTGGGTTGCCATCGCTTACACATTCGTTATGCGAATGATTCGCATCATTTTGCACATTCGCATTCGCATCAAATGATACCAATATTTTGCGAATGTGAATGTGTACATGGGCAGAGAGTTCACTCTAATATTGTTGAATTGGCTCTAAGTCTGTCTAACCAGGGTGCGGACAATAACCGGCTTTTATCTTCAGGCGCTAAACGGTTAAGTAGTGTATCAAACAACATTGATGGGCCTTCAACAGGTACTGCTAAAAGTCGTATAAGCAACCTAGAACTAATTTTTGATTTCTCCAGCGAAAGCGAAGGCTTGGATGAAGAATCTGGAGACATTAAAAAATGTAAAATTAAAGCTCAATTAAAGGCGTATCTTACAGAAAAACGAGCTCATCTCGGTGAAAATCCTCTCGATTGCACATTAGGTCAAATGATACATTCGGCTGTGCGAAAGTCCAATTTCGTAAAGGCAGTTTTACATTATTTTTGGTTGCCATTCTGTAGGGAATACTCCAAAATAACAGAAACTTCACTTAGTTTTTGTAAAATAAGAAACACCGTTATACAGCAATAAACCAAAGTTACACTTTCAAAACGTTATTGATACGTTGTTTGCGCAACCGGTTTATTTAAAAATTTCAAGTACATTGTTTTTGTAAAGTTCGAATAAATAATAAATGGGAAACAAAACTATATCTAAGTGAGAACCTATGTCCCAATTTAAAAAAGTGACTTTTTATCATTTATTTGCAAAAAAACTGACTTATTTGGATAACCTCAAAAATTTTCTGATTTATTTCCATTTATGATTTTATGTAAGCTTTTACAAATTTGTTAACTTTCGGCAAACAAAATGGAATCGGAAATGGATAAATTAAGATGTAATGAGCTCAATTTATTTTACTTAACTTGCCGTTTTTAGCCGTTTTCGAGAAAAACGGGTTTTCCTGGGCTATCATGCTATCACAAAAGGCAAGTTGTTTGAAGTTTGGCTGATTGGATGTTCGAAAAAAGAAAAGCCTTTTTCGCTTGTCAACCATGTGCGAAAGTTCCATGAAATTCTTAGAAGCAAAAACGCGTATTTTTTGCAATTATTTGTCAAATAAATATGAAAATTATGGGAAACAATTTGGAAAGGATGCTAAAATATTTAGATCTGAAAACATAGCGTTTCTTGCTGATGAGGTTCTTTTCGAAATCAAAAAGCCAACTGTGTCGACCATCAGCCGGATTCTAACTTTCGCTATCGCTAAAGTGCTAAAATAGGATAGCCAACCTTTTTCCGAATTTTTAGCTATCTCCAAAAATATCTCCAACATTTTTTGGTGATAAATAATCCATTTTAATGGTGATAAATAGTGAAAATGGAAGTATGTGATAGCAAAAAAAAAAATAGCAGCCTCAATTTGGATTACATTTCATCTCCTGTAGCGTAGCCGAGGCTATGTTACAAATACACTAGCGGCTTCGCAAAAAGGCAAATCCTTGAGAGAACTCACGGACTGAAATTTCGAGTTTTTTTTACTCAAAGTGAATAGAGCTTTGAACATTCTTTTAACAAATTAGTTTCATAAACATTCGTATTATTTTCAGGAAGTTACCAGCGATTTTTGGTAAATGTGTCACAAAGCAGCATTTATATTCTGAATATAAATAATATCGGTGGAGATTTTGGAAATACTGAAATCTCAACTGAAAATTAAGTGTTTTATGAAGACTAACTGCTTTAGGAATCTCTCCTCAAGACATATCTGCGAGACATGTAGTAAATATTTNCTCTACATCGTGCGTCCGTTCACTATCGAGTCTGTCCACTCATTCGTTATATCTGACAGCTATGGCTGGGTTGCCATCGCTTACACATTCGTTATGCGAATGATTCGCATCATTTTGCACATTCGCATTCGCATCAAATGATACCAATATTTTGCGAATGTGAATGTGTACATGGGCAGAGAGTTCACTCTAATATTGTTGAATTGGCTCTAAGTCTGTCTAACCAGGGTGCGGACAATAACCGGCTTTTATCTTCAGGCGCTAAACGGTTAAGTAGTGTATCAAACAACATTGATGGGCCTTCAACAGGTACTGCTAAAAGTCGTATAAGCAACCTAGAACTAATTTTTGATTTCTCCAGCGAAAGCGAAGGCTTGGATGAAGAATCTGGAGACATTAAAAAATGTAAAATTAAAGCTCAATTAAAGGCGTATCTTACAGAAAAACGAGCTCATCTCGGTGAAAATCCTCTCGATTGCACATTAGGTCAAATGATACATTCGGCTGTGCGAAAGTCCAATTTCGTAAAGGCAGTTTTACATTATTTTTGGTTGCCATTCTGTAGGGAATACTCCAAAATAACAGAAACTTCACTTAGTTTTTGTAAAATAAGAAACACCGTTATACAGCAATAAACCAAAGTTACACTTTCAAAACGTTATTGATACGTTGTTTGCGCAACCGGTTTATTTAAAAATTTCAAGTACATTGTTTTTGTAAAGTTCGAATAAATAATAAATGGGAAACAAAACTATATCTAAGTGAGAACCTATGTCCCAATTTAAAAAAGTGACTTTTTATCATTTATTTGCAAAAAAACTGACTTATTTGGATAACCTCAAAAATTTTCTGATTTATTTCCATTTATGATTTTATGTAAGCTTTTACAAATTTGTTAACTTTCGGCAAACAAAATGGAATCGGAAATGGATAAATTAAGATGTAATGAGCTCAATTTATTTTACTTAACTTGCCGTTTTTAGCCGTTTTCGAGAAAAACGGGTTTTCCTGGGCTATCATGCTATCACAAAAGGCAAGTTGTTTGAAGTTTGGCTGATNCTCAATTTATTTTACTTAACTTGCCGTTTTTAGCCGTTTTCGAGAAAAACGGGTTTTCCTGGGCTATCATGCTATCACAAAAGGCAAGTTGTTTGAAGTTTGGCTGATTGGATGTTCGAAAAAAGAAAAGCCTTTTTCGCTTGTCAACCATGTGCGAAAGTTCCATGAAATTCTTAGAAGCAAAAACGCGTATTTTTTGCAATTATTTGTCAAATAAATATGAAAATTATGGGAAACAATTTGGAAAGGATGCTAAAATATTTAGATCTGAAAACATAGCGTTTCTTGCTGATGAGGTTCTTTTCGAAATCAAAAAGCCAACTGTGTCGACCATCAGCAGGATTCTAACTTTCGCTATAGCTAAAGTGCTAAAATAGGATANATCTTTTTTTTTTAATTTGGGAATTTCGATAATGTTATAACTAATCGATAGAAGAAACCATTTATGTACATGTGACCATACTTATTTTATTATGTAGCTCATTTGAAAGGGGAGGGGGTTGAGTATGATAAGAAAATAACTTGTGTCAAAAGCAAGCTAATTGGACTATGTTTTTCAGTACTACCTAAACACATATGTATACTCATCATTTGAACATACAAAAAAGCAGTAACGTCTGTTTTACGAAAGCCAAGTCTGTTTAACATTTTATTTACTGCCTTTACACTTGTTTTAACGTTTGCCATCTTTTTACATTAAAATAATGCAATATTTTAGCTGCTATTAATTTTGCACAGAAAAAGTAATCATTTGACCTAATGTGGATTGGTGGAAATCTAAACTAAAATAAGACAAATTGACAGATCTGTAGTGCGATTCACTAACTTTTAGCAACGAGACTTGACGAGTTGTAAGCTAACAAGTTTTGTTTGCAGTAACGATTGTGCGATTCACTAATTGTGCTGCCGCTAATGGGCACAAATGCGTTGCATATGCCAAGGCGCTCGTATGAGCACAAACTTCGCAAGCATTTTATATGGAGGAAAATTTGCAACACCCGCCACTTTATATACTTTATATACTATTAAACTGCATACCCAAAAATCTTGGCGAACATTCCTTAAGTTCGATTAATTTTTGTGAACTTTGTGCAAGCTTTGTAACTTTTATTAACCGACTTCCAAAAAAGGAGGAGGTTATCAGTTCGTCGGAATATTTTTTTTTTTTTTTTATGTATGTTACCGCATAACTTTGGACCACGTCAACCGATTTCGATAATTCAGAGGTGGTCCCATACTAATCTGGTTAAGATCCGATCAGTGGATCATGAGATATATATATATATTTTTTTTTATATGAGAGTTGAAGTGGGTTTTTTTTTTTTGCTAAAAATTACTTGTTTATGTAGTTTCTGTTGTTATTTAGTAGATGGAACTATATTTTTTTAATTAAAACACATAAGTAGGAATCAACATAATTTTGAATTTCGCTGCTATTATTTTACGAACATGAAAAATATTGTTTAAATTAAAAAAAAAATCAGTGTATGCACATTTTGTACATATGGGCAATTCTCACAAACTTCGAATTTTTTTGTGAAAAAAATTATTTTTTAAATCGCGAGCACATGTCTGAAATTTTTAGTATACGTTGCTTTAGCTGCTAGAATACAACATCCAACGTGGTGCAACATTTTAAAGCAACGCACCATACGTTTTTAAGGTTTTTTACCATTTTTTTTTTTGAAATCCAAAGTGGGGGTAATTTTAGTCCGATTTTGAAAATTTGCAAAACATAGATTTTTTATGCCAAGGTCAATGATTGTCCTGAGTTTGGTAAAAATTGATAAATCGGTTACCGAGATACACATACAGAGAACCAAATAAAAACTGGGACGCGACATTTTAGTAAGTTTTTGCTATTTTTCTTTAGTTTATATAATGTTTATTATATTTTTATGAAATTATAACTGATTACTTAGCACACACGATATAAATCCAAATTTCAGACTTTGTGCAAAAATTATGAAAAATCTGCAAAATTTGACCAAAATTTCTAATTTCTTGATCAGCATCTTTAGACAAAATTTTGGTATTCAGTTTTTTAGCCCATCAAATTCTAGAAAGCAAATTGCAAATTTTAAGTATCTTGGACTTACCGTTGATTTAATTTTTTTTTTTTATTGACGGTGCTCCGCATTTTTTTCATAAAAAAAAAATCCAAACATAAACTGCCAAAAATCAACGGTAAGTCCTAGCAGCTACAGGCCAAGCTCTTTCATTTTACACCTCATTTTCAAAAATCGAACGAACGGTGCAGATTTGATGCCATGGACAAAAAATGTCTTTGGGTATTATATACATTGGTTTCTTCGGGACTTTTCTTATTACTTATTCGCTCTGTAACTTGTAAGGATCTTAGTTCAATAGTATATTGTACAATAGAGCACACACGTATTTGGCTAAATTTTCCAATTACAGACTATGTGCTAATAAAAAATTTGCATTTTTACTTTTGTGCACGCATCGTAACCTTTTAAAGAAACTGTTTTTTTTTTAACTAACTTCTAATGAGAGCACATAAGCCTGCCACGTCTAGGTTGATTCCTTTTATACTCCAGAACACTATCACAGTTGTCGGATAACAGTTTTAAGTACGCACCATGTACAGTATACTATAAAAGCGGCGAGTGTCAGAATTTAAAAGAGGAGTCACGCCACTTTGACTCTTCATAACTTCTTTTCTATTGCAAGTACATACTTCTAACGGGCTGTATTCGATTATCCTCTCCAAATACTACCCCCGCTAAACTAAACTAAACCCGCTGAAGTACCTAACCCGCTTAAGTAACCAACATTTTTGGGCACCGTGAATATTTTAATGTAATCTGAAGAAAACCCCTCTTTTAAGTACCACCCGCGCCCACCCCCCTTTTATTTACCCAACCCGCCTAACAGAGCTGTAAAATGATTGAATCAACATAGTCTGCATTCACTCGGCATTCCTTTCAAAATGTTGATTGTTGGTTTGTATAAATAAAAACTTCATTCCTGAGTGGCTTAAAATATTTGAAAACAAACAAACTGTGTTTTGTTATTGAATGCTAGATTGCCATTCAGTATAGAATGTGAATGTTCAGCAGCATTCGCACTCACACATGATTGTATATTTAGAATGAATGCACACTTTTTTTACCATTCAGTACCAATAATTTGTTCCCAGGGTTGATATATTTTATACTTTAAAGTTTGAACATATCTGGAATTGAAACAAAAACAAATATTTTATTTCAAAGTATATGTACTTATGTATTGAAGTTTTCTGCCACTAACCCAAAGCCAATGACTCGTGCAATATTATTTATTCCAAAGCAACTTATCGCAACCGTAGAGCAAAACAGACACATCTTGATATGTATACATATACATCATCGATTGTAGACATTTTTTCGCAGAAGAATATACAAAATTGATTTATCACAATTATTTTTGTACTAAATATTTTTTTCACAGTATACAGTGATCCAGGTAGCCAAAACAAAAAATGTAAACATGCTTATTTGACATTTTGTTTGAATGTATTGGTTGATATTTTTTCACAGTTGTCGTTTTCGTTAACCCAAATGAAATCCAATTTAAATATTTTCTTATAGTGAAAAATATTTTCAAGTCACATAAAATAAAATAACGAGAAACACGAAATTCCAAGCAAATGAAGCGTGAAGCGTTAGCAATTATGACCGGATGCAGTTCCTACATAAGTCAAACCGTGTTCTGAACACAACTTTGAGTGAATAATGGTGGGCTGACTTTGTAAAATGGTCCCATCGATTAGGCGGTAAAAGAAGTATTACTTAGCTTATGGTACAACTCTCCAATTTCCAAATGCACGTAATTTGTGTGTATTTGTTCAGCCGATTATTCACATTTGAAAGAGGATAATGCATGAATTAATGCAAGTAAAGACGGTTTATGCAGATAAGCGAGCGCGTTTGTTAACCGTATAAAATGTATGTACGTATATACACATATATTCAGAATGACGAGATGAACTAGTTCAGCCCTCTCTGTTTGTAAACACGCTAACTCGAACAAAATTTAGTTATTTTAACGAAAGTCGGTGTCGAAGTTGCCTTTGGTATAATTTAGGTTAGTGTTAAATTTTGTCGAAATCTGCCAATAACCACGCCCACCTCCCACGTAGTAATTAACAATATTTTTGTTTTATTATAATTTGTTTTACGAATTTTGCTGTTCAAATTTACATTTCAAATATATCAACAAACATTTGTAGGTACTTTTGCACCAGTTGTTGCCTATGGGTTAATGACAAAAAAATCCTATATATTCACAACATTTCATGTATTAGTTTTCAAATAAGCATATTGTCAATGGCTGGTTTGCTGTATACTGTGATTTTTTTCAGTTTTCAAATATGAAAACTTTCAAAACAAAATTTCAGAAGGGTTCCTGTTTTTTTTAAAGGGGTTTAGGAGTTCCATTACTTTGAGCAACTTTTTTAATTAACTATTAATTTAAATGTTTCCTAAACATATTTACAACGCAGTTCTGCAAGAGGGTACCATAACTTTTTTTCAAATAACGTATATTTGGAACAACCAAAATTAATCGATATGGATACATACATTTATGTTCGTATGTACTACTTATGTATGTATATATACATAAAAATGCTCAGAATAAAAAGAGAAGATGATTAGTCCATGTCCGTTTATTTGCGTACACGATAACTCTAGCAAAAGTTGAGATATCTCAACCAAATTCTGTACGAGGGTTTTTTTATCTAGGGCAGCAGGGTATTGAAAATACAAAAGTCGAACAATAACCTGGTCCCTCTCATAAAATGGTAATTTCGAAAAATGCCAAAACTACAATATTTCCTTAATTACAGGAACCAAATTGCTAAAAAACTGCCATGTTTATTATTATAGTTTTGGAAAATGGACATGGGATATATTGCTAGCTTTAAACATCAATTTGCTCAAAACATACGTTTAGAACAGTGTGCAAGCTTCTACCACATGTGTGGTAGATCAACCACGTTTTTTTTTTTAAATTTGGGTGTCTACCACATCTACCACACAAGGCTTAAAATCTACCACATTTTTAGACAGAACATTTGTTTACAATTTTCCCATAACTCTAGAATTTCAACTCAATTGTAATTCGAAATATAAAAATTAATCAATAGATTTTTAAAAAGGTACATCATAAATTTTGCTTTAAATATATCTGTGCCTTAACTTTCTAATATTTCAAAAATACGCCTATTTATATTTGCTAAAGTATTATGCAATGGGAAAATAATTTGGTCGATTTTTTTGCATACAAATAAAATATTCTTTTCTTCATGATTATATTCTCTAACTAGAAAACTAATGTTATACTTGTTTTTGCACCAATTGCGTGGAATCTGTACGATCCACTAGCAATTATATTTCCCGATTTAATTTTTGAGTTGTGCTTCTTTTGACGACGGTGAGCGATATGTATACCCAATAAAATATGAATTGGAAAATCTACCACATCTTATTCAAATCTACCACATTTTTTTTTCGATTATACCACACTAAAATAAAAAGGGGTTTGCACACAGATTTGTTAAATCTTTTTTTGAGAAAAGTTGATAATTTGCAACTTATTGTAAATGGTAGAAACCACCACAAACCCACAAATCAGGTTTTAGAATCTTTATTAAATGCTTGACCCAATAGCGAAGAAAAAAGTACGAAGAAACTTGTATTAAGAATTTTTATTAATAAATAATAAAATGTATATATCTAAAGTTAGAAGTAGAAGCGCTTAAATTTGTTTACTTATTTTAACGTAGATATATAGGTATGTACATATGTAATAATTTCTGCACATACCTTTTATTGGTACATTGGTAATACTTATTTAGAAAGCTGACAATTTTCGAAACAGAGATGTAAAAATCGTTAATAATTAACATTTTTCATAATGACATTCTTGGCAGAAAAATATTTCTCTAATTAATATTTTCATTTATTATAAATATTTGTACAAATTTAAGTGAAACAAATTAATGATAACGCTCAATAAACTATTTTTCGTGTTGAAATTTTGAAATCTGTTCAATAAAATTCAACCTTGCGTATTTTTCAGTGGGTTTTGTGTATTTAGAATATTTATATCGATTGATTGGTACTGAATGAATGTGTGCACACATAGCAAAAGCTGCATTCATCTGAATGCTTATTCAGTGTTAAAAGTTAATGTTTCGTCATTCAGTTTTTTCAATCTTTCTTTGAATATGTTAATGTGTGCAATCATATCTACTTTGAGTGAATGTAGAATTGGAAAATTATAAGCCACATTCCCCAACAAGGAAAAATTCAATGAAAACATAATAACATAAAATTGATGATTTTTAATTTCATATGATTTCACAGTTTTACAGCTCTGCCGCCTAAGTACTTAATTTTCTCATTTTAAGTGCTGTATCAACACGTTCGGCACAAAAATTCTAAAAAATCAACGGTAATTTTCAGCCACTTGAAACTTGCACATTATTACACTAAAATTGAATGGGCTATTTATAAACACTTCTGAGGAAAAAAGTTTGAAATTTTGATGAATTTTCTTTTCAGTGCTCTTATTTTAAGCTTAGGTTTATATGGTATTTGTTAGGGAATGAACTGTGTTTTAATTTAAAAACCTTAAAAATTAATAAATAAACATAAGATTATTTTGAATTTGGTCCGAAATGATAGATATGTCCTCTATATGTGACCTGGTCTACGGAAAGGGGGCTTAGGTGTCAAAAAATCAATTTTCACTTTTTGGTTGATTCGGATGGAAGATGAGATGCTTTTTCACGTGGTGAAAAGCAGAAAATCCTAACTTGCTTAGAAGTGTACTAAAAATGTAGAAACAGAAACAGTAAACGTCACTTCTTCAGTGTTACTTTTTTAAATGTTCCACACTAGCAACTTACACGATGAACTATAATAATATTCCGACCAACAACAACACTTACTGGACCAACAACAACACTTACTGGACGTCCGGCGCGGAGAACAATTAACGAGATAATGAGAAACTGACGAAACGAGTTGCTTACTTTTAACAGCTTTTTCACAGAAAACTAGTTTTCGCACGTAAGCTCCCTTTTCGTAGACCAGGTCACATATGTATAAATATGTATAATCAATGGCTTTAAAGAAGTGAATTCTTGTAAAAATTACATAACATAGCTTTATCGATTTTTTTTATAAAGTTTTTGTTTATGTGTTTAAATAGTGCTACGTACACTTCATTAAATGTTCATATTTTATTCAAGGACTTATATATGTAAGTTAACAAGAAGATTAACTATATCAATAATTATGTTCGCTTAAGTACCCGCATCGAGGTAATTAAGCGGGTTCTTTTAAGTACCCAACCCGTCTAAGTACCTCAAAAAGCTGACATTTTTCGTGAGGTACTGAAGCGGGCTTTACTGTAAACTCAAACATCAGCAATCAACGCACCAAATTTTGCAACGTAAAAATAAATAAAAAGTAATAGGAGTCACACTTTTATTTATTTGTGAAAATGTCCCAATGTATTTTCTGAATTATATGCATATTTGCCTAGAAAATATGTATCGTGATTATTTTTTTTGCATTTACATAATCTACACAACATATGTAACCTGATGGTTGTTATTAAACCAGCGAAAATTAGGTGTCCGAATAAAAACTGCCCATACGTAATTTTAATTTGTATGTATTTTCAAGAAATATTTAAATATGCACCTACATATGTATATGATATTTACATTTTTAATAAACGATGTACACGTATAAAATTGAAAACTTTAATTATTCGATTCCTTTAAATTCAAGGAATATTCAGTTCCTGTAAAATTAAAAAAAATAGACTTATCACATTTTAACTTCCAGTTGTCTATATTTGTTTTACTCCCTATTGGAAAATTATAAGCGGAACACATAGACAAGTTTTAACAAACTATTTTTTTTATTATTTAATTTATATTACTTTTTTTAATAGTGTATTCCGTAACTAAAACCGTATAAAGCTCTAGTTTCAAACCTTTTGCAATATTTATCCAAAATTTAACAAACTTTCGTAAAAACTTCAAGTCTTTTATCAGAATAATCAAAAAAAATTAAGTATGCAATTTTGTAGCCCATTAAATTTTGGTACAATAAAGAGCAAGTTTGATATGTTGCGGAATAATCTTTTTTTTTTGATATTTTTTTGCTAGCGGTGCTGTGCATTTTTTTCTATACGAAAAAAAAAACTTAGAACGTACTTTTTATGTTTTTTTAACAACACCAAACTAGACTTCGGCAATAAGCAGCCTTTGTTATCGTTACCGACATCAGCTGATTTTGCGCTAACGAATGTTGTTAGATAAACGTTTACCGAATAGCTAAATTGATAAAATTGTCATTTAGCTGACTTACCAACAACAAGTGTTGTTAAAATAGCGTAGTGAATCGCACTACAGGATGAGCCTGCCTGAAACTATACAATAAAGCAAATGAATGTATAGAATTGACAACAACAACCACTCTGGCAAGTTCAAATAGCGGCAAATCGGCTGCACTTGATAGTAGTAGGTTGAATAAGGAAATGAATTAGCAACAATAGTTTACGGGGTGTGCATAGCTCAGTGGTTAACACTTCTGACTTTGCACATCGATGACGCGGGCTCGATCCCTGCTGAAGTCTAGAAAAAGAAGTCTGATGAGGAGATATGGCGATCTCCGAAATAGCTGCTATAACTTCTACCCTTAGACTTTGTTGCTTTCCCATTTTTACCTTCCTTTTATTAGATCGGGATGTAACTATGTAATATTGATGCGCCTAAAAGATGCAGCGATTTCTATTCTCAAGTTACATACCCGATGACAGTACGAATGGCAATTATAATAGGGAGGTTTTAGTTTTTTTAACTATAATTCCTAATAAACATAATCGTGGTACAAAGCTCAAAACAATATTAAAAAATAGGTAGTTTGTAAGGTTTTTACTGAAGCCTTTTCATTTCACACATTTTTACTAGCTAAACTCGTGAATGAAGTAGTAATGGGGTAAATTTTATGCTGCTTCACGGTTATACATTGGATTTGAATAATAGAGTGCTGTCGTGTCAGAACATGGGGGTACCTTTGAGTCCCGGATAAGAGGCTAGTGTACAGCTAAGGAAGGTAAACTTAAGTCACCGTCAACGGATTCCGCCAAAACCTGAAGCAATCATATGGACTAATGTGGAACGAGGCTGTGGTACGGGTGAGGTGTGCATTAAGAAGCTGCTGAAGAGACGACAAATATAATAATTGGAAGATACAAAAAAAAAATGCAAAAAAAAACAGCGGGTTCCAGTGAGGATACTTAATGATTTCAAGTCACCAGTTATTCTGGATAAAGGTGTTGTAATTGGGAAATGCCGGGCAGTAGAGGCCATAGTAAATTGCGACAGACCTCAACAGCGAAGCGAAGAATTCTAGGAAGCAAGCAGAAGAACTCCCGACTTAATAGAGACTTGGTTGCATGAAATGAAAGGGCTGGAAGGGACGAAGGCTAAGAAGTTGCTGGAAAAATACGGCTGTATATCCGCCGGTGATTGTGAAAAATTTGGTAGAACAGCCATCGTAAAATATCGAATATATACAGGAGATGCAAAGTCAATTCGTCAAGTTCCACGCAGAGTCCCACTAGCAAAACGCGAGGAAGCGAAGCAATAAATGCAGCAAGGTGGGGTAATTGAGCCATAAATGAGCCCGTGTAGTTCACCCGTTTTGCTGGTTAACCCTAGAAGCCCAATCTACTTGAAAGTTACGTAAAGCCCAAACATAGGTCTCAGAGGCGTAGGTGACTTAAAAGAAAATCTGTCAGCTAAAATATACTTAGTTCTGCCCAAATTTTACAAACAATATTGAAGTTGTGATATAAACTAATAATAAAACATGAGGGCTGTTCAGGATAATTTGGAAATGGTCTGGGATTTACAGTTGGAATTGCATTTGCAAAGTTTATGTTGGCTGCCATGGCAACCGTGTGCATTTTATTGTTGTGAATTTACAAATGCAAGAGCATATGCACATTTATTTAAAACAACAAAGTATAAAGGAACTTTTGTGTTCAAATTTAAAAAATCTCGATTCCGTATACGCCTCGCTGACGTAGATGAAGCTTTTGGGGTTGAGAATTGTGACCGTGAGAATACAGCCTTCAGCTGTGTTGTGGCAGTTTTCCGTGATGCCATGCAGATTATGCAACGCTCCAGCAACCTTTGAGCGCCTGATGGAGCATGTGCTGAGGGGTTTTCATTGGAAAACGTGATTAGTATATCTAGATGACGTCATTGTTATAGGTAAAAATTTTAGCGACCATTTGGCAAAGTTGGAAGAAGTCCTTCAGCGAATTGCTTCCGCGGGATTGCGCTTATATTCTAAGTGTTAATTTTTCAAGACGGAAGTCGCGTATCTGGGACATAAGGTGACAACTGAAGGCGTCAATTCAGACGAAGAAGTCCGAAGTTTCTTAAGATTGTGCACGTATTACCGTCGCCTTGTTCCTGGTTTCTTCAATGTTGCACGGGATCTCCACAATCTCACTAAGAAGAATAGCGCTTTTGTGTAGCAGAAGGAACAAGAGGAAGCGTTCCAGCGAAAGAGCTTCTTTGTACTGCGCCTATACTAGCTTATCCGCTTCCGGGAGAAAAGTTCGTCTTGGATACAGACGCTAGCGCATACGGAACAGGAGCACTGTCACAGATTATCAATGGGCAAGAAAAAGTGATCGCATACTAGTTATAGCATAGTACTCGCAAAGCCGGAAATGAATTATATACTGTGTAACCAGACGGGAACTGTGGTTGAGTGCATAAAATGTTTTCACAAATACCTGTATGGACTACGAATCCAGTTAGGAACAGACCACGCAGCATTGAGATGGTTACTCCAGTTTAAGCAGACGGAGGGACAAGGTGCACGTTGGATAGAAAGGCTGCAAAATTACGACTTCGAGATTGAACATCGTGAACAACATGGAAATGCTGACGCACTCTCTCGACGACCCTGTGCTAAAGAGTGTAAGGATTGTTCGAAAGTTAAGAAATCCGAGGGAATAGTTGATGTCAGATTAATGCAATTGCAAGCAGATGGCGAGTGGGAGCTCAGTGCAATAAGAAGAAGTCAATTGAACGATGCTGTTTTGGAGAGGATCATGGAAGCGAAAGACGCTATCTGAAATGGCGATAGAAAGTCCTGAAGCTAAGGCATATTCGGTGCAGTGGAATAACCTTAAAATAATCATCATGCGCGCAATTTGATTATGATTCCTAAATCCAGAAGGAATTCCAGAACGAACCAAATGGTGGTCATCTGGAGAAGGTAAAACAGCAATTTTGTTGGGTAAATTGTAAATAACCAGTTGCCGAATGGATTCGAAATTGTGCACGGTGTATGGCAGCGAAAGGTCCAAAGACCAGACGTCGTAGAAGATTACCAACAGGGGTATTCTCGAAGTCTTGCAAGTAGCACGGATTGTATGAAATTCCAAAATACTATTCCCAATTTGCAAGAGTACGAGAGCCCCTATAGCAAAATGGTAGCATGCATAGGTAGCAAGCAGATACAGCAAAAAAATTAGGTGAGTGAAATGAGAGGAATGAGAGGAATATGTGTCAATCCCAACAACAAAACCACTTCACAGGGTCGCATTTGTCTTGCTATGCTTTTTTGCAAAATATATGCATGGGTTGTTTCCCATGTATTTTGTTATTGTGTGTTTAGAAAATATCCGTGCAATCCGTGCTACGTGCAATGGCTTTGCAAGATTTCGAGAATACCCCTAATGTGGGTGCACCATTTAAGCGAGTGGCCATGAATGTGGCAGGTCTGTTTCCGATTAGTGACTCGGGCAACAAATATGTGCTCGTTGTTATAGACTACTTCATTAAGTCTACGCTTTATCAAACCAAGAGGCTAAAACTATTGCTGCCGTTTTTGTGCAGAACTGGGTTACTCGGTTTGGAGTACCTATTGAGCTGTATTAAGACCAAGGAAGAAACTTTCGACTCCGCGGTATTCAGGAATAATTAAGGAAATCATGTGGATGGTAAGGCCCTCTACATTCCAGAGGAGGCCTTCTGCAATTGCTTATTTCTAATTTTTTCTACTGCGCCCATACTCCGATACAATTACATTTTCGTTTTCAAATCTCAAACACAAATACAAATTACTTCGAAAATTTCTTATAAACAAACGTTAGAATCCCAATTTTCAAGGCATTGCCTTTCCGTTTTCGGGAGAACAGTTCATAGAAGAGCTTATTTTTTATGCTTAACACTTTACAGATGTTTGTCGTAATTAAGAAAAACCAATACCAAAATTGGAAAAGTATATGTGGCGTCTAAAGCTGGGATCACACGATTGTACATTTGGCTAAAAATTTGTCAAATTCATAGACAAATCATGTGAACGCTAAATTACATTTGTCATTTATCAGAAAAGCCAAATATTTGCCTTCTGTTGGCAAATGAAAAACAACCCTGGTGGCCAAATCATGTGAACGCAATGCTGCTACATAAGCCAAATAAAAATTAAGCAAATGACCAAATATCTGATTTGCCACTTGATGACAAATGCCAGTGACAAATATACAAATATTGTTGAGCGGTATTGCCATTTCGTGCTTGTGAACCTTTATATTTTCCAATTTTGGTAAAATTTTAATATTTAATATAATATTCGTATCCGAAAACTACCGAAAAATGTCACGTTATTTGAAAACAATAATTTTAAAATATTTGCTCAAACTGAACATTTGAAAACATTTACATATACGTATTCGACAGTAGCTGAGTGTGCAGAGAAGCGTGCGACTATTTGTAAGCTTTCATGAGGTCCCAGATTCTTATGCCGGCAGACGAACATATTAAAAAGTATTTATAAAAGTATAATTAATTTCTGAGTATAATTAACTATGAAAAAACACATGTGAAGTTCAGAATGAGAAATTTCAGAAAACCAACCGGAAAAGTATTCGTTTCACAACCCTTCGTGGCACTTTACTATTCACCTTTCTTTCAGTTTTCGGATCTCTTTCAGCAGTTTTTGCTGGCTATACACATATACATACATGCATATCGTCGTATAAAGTACAAAACCGTGTATCGTCATTCTGCAAAATCGCGTAACTGACATTTGCTGCCAAAAATTGGATTTGCTTACAGAAGCTGTTGGCTAAATCCTTATCCATTCGTCCTGAAATATACTATCCAGAAATGCGATTGCTTTATAAAAAAGAGAACCATTTTGAAATATGAGTGTTTTTACTCTCTAGAAAATAATTTTTGCAACCTCACGTACGCGGTTTTGCCTTTTTGTTGATACGCGGTTTTGTACTTTAAACGGCGATATACAGAGTATTAAAGACGATCTAAATTACACTGTGTGACAAAAAAAATTTATGTAGTTTTTTCGAGGTTCACACTTGTAGGTCTATTCAAGCAGTAAAATCTGCATACTCAGAATTTTAAATACAGCCTCCAAATCTGGGCTTAAGGTCAAAAACCGCGTTTTTCAAAGGGTGACGCTCAGGTATACTTGCTCGCAACTTTATTTCTGTTTACCCGGTGAAAAATACGTATATATGTATGTGATTCAAGATTAGACATTTCGCTTTGCTTACTGGCCGTCTCCACAGGATAAAATTTATTGCTGCCCAGCTGCCATTTTGGTCGCTAGATATAAATTATATCAGTGGCAATATTTGAGTGGGCTTTTTATATCTTGATATAAGCATTTGTAAGATAGCTTCGAAAACGTATTTTTGCCGGATTTAATCGCTTAAAAAATTTAGAAAGTAGGCTATTTTACATCCAAATACATAACTACAAATATTTTAACAGGAAACAGCTAAATTTTTGCTTTTATATTAAAATTATAATGATGTTGCAGCCACGAAGTTTTCATGCAAATGAAAATGTAACTGTCAAACTACCAAATTGCCGGCAATAGATGGCAAGATATAAGCTCTGATATATATTGGTCTCGAAGAGCAATGAGCGGTCTCCATTGGCAAATTATATTCTGACATATGTATGTAAGATATAAACTTTATCCTGTGGAGACGGGCAGTTAAGAAATGGCAAAGGAATCAGTGATCGGACTTAAAAAAAAATGTGTGTGGTAGGATCTGGAAAAAAAATTTGGTAGATCTCAGGTTTTGGATCAAACTTTGTACAAAAATTAAAAAAAATCTGCAAGGTTTCACCTAAATTGCAAACATTTTAATTAGAATCTAAAACAAAATTAATTTTAGTTTAATAAAGTGCAAGATTGAAGTTGATAAAAATTGCGTTGAGCTTTGGCAATTTTTTTCCTTGACAGTTTCGAACATATTTTGAAAGATTTCTGCAACCTTGCGGAGTGCTGCCAGCTTTTCTTTTTATCACATCACGATGTAGCGAACAAATGTGGCTCGTTCCAGAAATGCTACTTGGGATTTGCCGATTTTGACAATTCTCAAGTAAAAGTAAACAACGCTTTAGAAAGTTTTAGATGCACCGAAATTTGCTAATCCATTTACAAAAATCGCCGGTTTTTATCATTTTCGCTATTAATTCTTTTTATAAATCATATATTTTGCAATTTAACACAATAAAACCACGTTTGATGTAGAAAAATTTAATATTGAGAAAATTTAATATTTTACAGTTTATTTTATCCTCCCATTCTGCCTGTTGTTAGTCTTTAGTGTTGGACAATTTTTGCTCTTAAAATTAAGAAAATTATGTTGAGCAAAAATAAAACTACTCAAAAACGCGAATATGTGGTAGATTTCATACATACATAGGGTGGCCATTCTCAAGACAAATTAACCATTTATAAATGGTGGTAAACAACGAAATGTTTTCTCTTAAATGGCATATGTAAGTATTTTTCATCGGGCAAACAGAAATAAAGTTACGAGCAAGTATATGCTTCAACCTATGAAAAACGCGTTTTTACCTCCCTTCTATTAGCTCGGGATGTAACTATGTAATATTGATGCGCCTAAAAGATGCAGCGATTTCTATTCTCAAGTTACATACCTGATGACAGTACGAATGGAAATTATAACAGCGAGGTTTTAGTTTTTTAAACTATGATTTTTTTAGCCCAGATTTTGAGGGTGTATTCAAAATTCTGAGTACCTGTGCGTATATATTATTTTTGTTTATTTCAAATTAAATATTAAATGCAAAAGTATGGTTGACACCGGATCAGCTGTTTAAGTATTTATGACCAAATGGTTAAATCGTGTGAATGAATATGGACAATATTTGTCACTTTACTGCTGTGCGCAAATGTGTGCCAAATCATTTGGATCTTTGGCAGCCAAATCGTCTGATCGCAAAACAAATCATTTGTACATCGCTATCCAAATGCGCAAATGTGGACAAATCTAAATTTGGCATTTTGTGTACAAATGTACAAATCGTGTGATCCCTGCTTAATAAGATTCGGACTCGGGCGTCCAAATAATAGCGAACATCTCTGCGCACTCAGCTCATCATGTAAATGTGTTTTCAAATTTTTATTTGAATCAAAGTTCTTACAATTGTTCAAATAAACTTATTTTCAAACTTGCGTAGCTCATGTCATGTCATGCTTAACACGTTGCCTACTCACTTCGCGAAAACGAGCACTGAAAGCCCTCTGTTCGTAGTGATGTTAAGATGTGCTTTGCACTTGCTTTGGAGCTGTTCTGTGATACCTTATCAAGGGAGGGCTATCACAAAATTGCTTCTGGGATAGTCCAAAAACTCACACGTATACAAAAATGTAGAGTAGCATACAGAATAATTTTCACATTGCTGTTAAGAAACTCGTAGAAACCTTACCCAATACGCCAGGCGGTCTATTCTCGTTCTGCGTTATCATGAAATGAAGTGAAAGCCAAAAATTTACACCTAAATAAATGCGGTGTGAAAGTGTTATTTTTATCACTTCACAATAGCGCGGAACGAGAATTACCCTCAGGTAAAGCTATCTGTAAAATATTTACCCAGTCTGTTCTAGCAGGGATATTAGTCATGATTTCATTTGATTTTCAAAAAAAAATAACCCTGGTCGGACCAGCACCAGCTACGCTATCCACAGTATTTTTGCGCAGAATATCTTTCTGCATAGGCAGTTCAGTAAGACGGGTTTTACACGGTTCAAGTATTGAATTCAATTCTGCTTACTGTCTAACAGGTCTATTCTGCACGTTACCGAAAATTTTGTAACCGGAAAGTTTTATTACCAAAAATGTTACCAGTTCTTATCGCCGCGATTCTGCGTACGTTGGTAATGCAGTCAAAATATTCAGCAATTCAGCTACGAAGATTTGTGAAAATTCTGGTACAGCATATTTCATGAAGCAATATTTTGTTGTCAGCTTATGAGATGGCACCAAAATGTACCGGTTACAAGAGTCCACAGAATGCGAGAAGAATTTAAAAATTGACAGAAGCTTTATTTACCGGCTACAAAATTTTGTTTTGAATATACCTGTGAGTGGGCAAAAATCGAAATATTCGTTGTCTGCAATGGGAACGTGTTCAGAATTTTTGTAAAGGCAATTTATCCACTAAAAAGATTTAAACGGAAATGTCTTTATAAAATAAATTATATGCCGCCAGGAAGTCAGTAAAGCCAGCAATTTTTATACTAAGAATTTTAATCAGAGCATAGCCATGCGTAAGGTCTTCACGGGAACAAATGTCAGAAATACATTCTTTGAACTAAAATGTTGTCCCTACGCTACTCCAAAAAAAAAAACATTTTTTTAAATGATATTTTCAAAAAATGTTAATTTTTAATGGAATGAATAACAAATATATGTAAAAATATGTTATTTTTTATTATTTTATGTAATAGTGCGGGTTTTTAACTTTCGAAAGAGAAAATAAAAACCTCCTAATTTTTTACACTTTTTGAAGTAATGAGTTACACGTTTCATTCGATTTTCAACAGTAAGGTGTCGGATTAAAAAGCTTGACCTATAGGGGTTAATTTTTTAAATCGTTGCTACCAGTTAAAAAAATTAATTCGAATTATTTAATAAGTTAAATGAATTATTAAAAGATGGGCATCAATCGAAATGAGTAAGAAAAGAATTTATTAAAAAAACTAGCAGACTCGGCGAACTTCGTCCCGCCCAAAATTTGTATATATTTTATTGAAACTTTTTGGTCCAACATTTTCACCAACAATTCACGTTTACGATTTTCATTGGCACATTTGTCTGCTAAGATTAAGGTTTGGTGGTCATTTGCCGCTTTAAATAACCTAAGGAAAGTGTTATATCCGTTAAGAAGTTCTTAAAATTCTCCAGTTGTGCGGAATTTCATAGCACGGTTATTCGCAAAGCGAAATAAATTTTTTTCTCTTCACTCCCTGCCGGCAACAATGATCCGTTTCTATAGTGAATGTCCAAGGAACTTTACAGTATAGTAGGTGGCAATTTCAAAATGAGTGCGAATCATTGTTCTACAGAAATGC
>NW_016157231.1:180838-199956 GCF_001687245.7 Rhagoletis zephyria
CTCCATACCAATTTCCAAAACTCTACCATGCACACTTTCAGAGATATGTAGCATGAGAAATTCCGTTTGTATGGGAAGTGCCACTCCCCCTTTACATATAGATTTTTTTTTAGCCTAAAACCATCCTTAGGACACGTGCGGAAGGTGGCAGTTTCAAAAAAATCGGTTCAGCCGCTCTCGAGCCTTGCGAAAACTAACAAACGGCTTTCTAAATATATATTAGTTGAGATATATTATATATTATAATTATATTTTGACAGTATCCGTTGTTTCTGATTGGCGCAAAAAAATCTTGCCTAGTGCCGAATTCGCCCCTTGATATGGTCGTTACTTAAAGCTATTTATATTCGAAATTGCATGAAATTTGGAAAACAGGAATCTATAAGCTTATCCAGGCAAAAAGCTACCTACATACCGAATTTTAAGCAGATCGGACCATAAATACGATTCCTTCGAACAGATCGGTCCCTGGTCCACTTCTCGGACAAAATGGATCATATATGCTAATATATACTAAAAAGCTACCTACGTAGCGAATTTTAAGCAAATCGGACCGTAAATACGATTTTTTCGAATAGATCAGCCCCTGGTCCACTTCTCGGAAAAATGGACCATATATCCCAATATATGCTAAAAAACTACTTACGTACCGAATTTTAAGCAAATCGGACCATAAATGCGATTTTTTGGAATATATCGGTCCCTGGTCCACTTCTCGGAAAACATTGATCATATATGCTAATACATGCTAAAAGGCTACCAGCGCACCGAATTTTAAGCAAATCGGACCGTAAATTCGATTTTTTTGAATAGATCGGTCCCTGGACCACTTCCCGGTAAAAAGGGGTCATATATGCTAATATATGCTAAAAAGCTACTTACGTACTAAATTTTAAGCAAATCGGATCATAATAAGATTTTTTCGAATAGACCGGTCCCTGGTCCACCTGCCCGAAAAAAATAAAAATTGTTTAGCCTAAAACATGGTGGTTACCGAAAGCTATTTGTATAAAAAATTTCATGAACATCGGACCAGCCGTTCGCGAGATTACCTGTTACAAAAAAAAGGGCTTCTCTTTATATAATTAGTATAGATATTAAAATATAAAATTCCTTTTGAATAATGGAATTAGGAAATTGAATTTAAAAAATTCAACTTTTTAATATGCATTTTTGGAGTCCAGAGTTTTAGCTTTACACCCCTATTTGTTTTTCGCGGGCAAGGGGTCGAAAATTCCTATTGCATCATCAAAGCTGTCGTCACAACAATGGTATGTCCGGAGACTAAAACACTCCCCCCGAATTGGAACCGTCGCCCACCCTGGGACCACTAATCGCATTGCTTCAGGGTGGCGTTCCATATTTCTCATTAACTAAAGTTAAATAAGAGCAAATTGCAATAATTAAATATAATTTTTTACCAAAGGACCTATTTCGAATTTCGAAGGCCCATATCTCGATTTCGGAGGCTAACTTCGAAAAACGGAGAAATCGCTTTTTTACCTATGACTCAATTTCTTAAAAAAATTGGTTTGGTCCAATACCAAGAAAAAAATTTTGATTTTGCCGTACAGTGTAATTATTTGAATATTTGAAACAAATAGTTAATCATTAACATTAAAACAAACACCAAATCTTTTTGGCTATTCAAAATCAAAAATAAATGGGTTTAAAATGATTGGTTTCTTTTAATTTCTTTTTAAAGATGTGAAAACAAAGGCAAATAAACCATGACAAAAATATTATATTGTGTACTTACCTGTGTCCTTGACCTCAGACGCTATATTTCTCCATGCCAAACTAGTCAACTCTGTTCTACAGTAGTTTTTTTCTGTATAGTTCCATAAGCATGGGTTTTTTTATTAATTCGACTAAAAAAATTGAGGAAGATGTTTCTTCCTGTGAAACGGCCATGCTTATTGCAAAAAATACCACGCAATAGTAATTTCACCTCGTTCAACAAACCGTTGTTACCGGTAAATAAAGTTCCTGGTAATTTTTATACCCTTTCGGCATTCTGTGTTCTGGTAAATTTTGTTACCATCTCATAAGCACGTAACAAAATATAGCCCCGTGAAGTATGCACCATGAGAATTTATACAAAACTCCATAGCTGAATTGCTGAATAGATTAAATTGTTACCAAGGTACAAGAATTGCGGTTACAAGTGGTGTTATTTTATGGTAACAAATTTTCCGGTGTCAAATGTTCGGTAACAAGCAGAATAGGCCTGCCTGTGGAAGGTTTTGTCATTTTTTGTTTCTTTGCTAGAGCTTCTAAAATATTCCAAAAACGCGATTTTTGAACACTTTGACTTTAGTCATAAATAACTCTAAGTGACTATCGGGTTAAGTTGCAGGTAGAGTATTTTCAGGGATAGTTGTCGAGAGTTTTAGCTTTAAATTAAGCCTGAGTGGAAGGTTCTATAACCTTTTGTTCCTTTTCTGGAGCTTCACAAATATTGCAAAAATCGCGATTTTTTGACACTGACCTAATTTTTCTCAAAATCTGCAGCTGATGGAAACTTAAGTACAAAGTCTATCAAAAACAGAGTTAACATTTGCCGCACCAACATTTTTTTCCATTTTTGTTGGCCTGTGCTATTACATGGAGGACCCGTACATCAACCGTATTTCATTTGTTTGTTATAAACAAACACCGTAGCAAACCCAGTGAACGATTTCGGGCGGAAACTAAACTCATGATAATGCTTATTAAAAAAAAAAAATAATCCACGACCTCGCGGCTTGTTAATCCGCATTACTGCGGTCTGTCAGGGTACAATTTTCTTCAGATCAACTGTTCCGTTAATCCAGATCAGTGCTAGTGGTGGGCGAGTCCGAGATGTTTAAACGATCGAGAGAATCGCCATCGTTGCAAAATTACAATCGAGTAAATAATCGACTCGCTGCCCGACTATACAATTGAGATTTTTTTCGATTGTGTCGAGTCGACTGATAATACTGCAAGTGCATACAAATTTAAATGTTAAAAATATTGTTCGCAAGTTAAAATTTTTACTGATTGTGAGATTGTTGGGTATACGGGCTAAGGAAAATTTACTAAAAATAACATTTTTGCGTTTAAGGCCAGTATGCAGCTCTCAAGAAAAGCAAAAAGTCCATATAAAATGACATACAAGAAATGGCTAAGAAATTTTCTTGTGTAAAATTTTCTTGAGGCAGTACGCAGTTCTTAAGAAATTTGCTATGCTTTCTACTACGGTTTTCTAAAGTTTTTTGTAAAAAAAAGAGCACATGCTTGCAACAGAAATATATGCCCGTTCCATTATTTCTTGAGGAAAGAGTGAGGCAATGTCGAAATTCCTTGGGCACACACACAAAATAATGGCAATTTTTTTCTTTTCCGTTTCTTGAGCGCTGGCCTTTAATTACTATGTATTCGTAACATTAAAACATCTCATTTTATGTCTTCGTTATAAAATAAAAATTAAAAAACAATCCCTATAAGCCTGTACTCCCAATATTTACTATCATTGATCTCATTTATTTGTTTACCAACCAACAAGGATATGCTTATTTGTTTTTTCGTAGTTATTATACATATCTATTGTTTGCAATGATTCCATTTTTTCTTATAAAAATTGATTGCATGCAGGTACAAATAAAGTTACCATGTTCCACAAGCTAGTCCGAGATGTTTTAACCGATTGTTATCGAATGTTAAACGCGACGGGCAATTCGTTGCCAGAGTCTGCGACAGAGAACCATCTAGATGTTTTAACAACCGCTGGCCAGCAACGAGGCCGAGATTATTTGGTCGATTGTTAGCGAATATGTTTTTGTAAAACGCTTCAGCATAACAAGCGCGCCGTCACATCCCCGTACGTGCGCTTTGAATCCGATGCATTCATGCTGACCCATTAGGAACATGAAAACATTATTCCTAAAAGAATTGAGAAGTAATTTTTCTTTAAATATATGAAGTTTGCATAACTTTTTTTAAGGTTTGGCAGAAAATAAATGCACGAAAAATAAACACATTATTTTTTTAACTTATTGGAAGGCAAAATTTCTACATTCCATGAAACGACGCTATGAGAAAAATTTTGAAGCAACCAAATCCGACTCGGCAAGCTAGCGATCGATTTGCAGAATTCGTATGAATTGTTCGCTGATTGGCTATCGTTGCTGCTTCTACTTGGCTTTTGTTATTGTCGCAAAATCAATTTGCGAAGTAAACTTGCCGACTATGCACTGAAAAAATTTATTTCATCTTGCACTTGAAAACATAATTATAATAAAATGGTGTTTAATATTAATTGGGAAGTTGATTTTTTATTTACAGAAAATTTTAAAGCTGAAGCACAGTGTTTGTGTGTTTTAGCGTTATACAGCAGAAGAGTAGATATGATTTGAAGAAACATTATATGCGCAATTTTGTAGGAGAATCACGCAATTGATGGGTGCTGAGTTAAAAAAGTTGTTTGTAGAACATGATGCCAACAAAATATCAACGATAATTAGTTGAGAACGATTTAAAAGTATATTTTTTTTAACTAACAACCTCTTCTTCTTCTTGTTGTTGTTGTTGTAGCAGCATACAAATTCCCCAAAGACTTTTTGGGGAGTCTTGCTGGAGTGACAGTCCTTGGCCAGATATAAATCTGGGTCGTTCCGGTTACGTAGACCCGACTGTCGTGGGAACGTCTTCTTCTTCTTCTTAATTGGCGCTGTAACCGCCTAAGCGATTTTGGCCGAGTCCAAAACAGCACGCCAGTCATTTCTCTTCTGTGCTAACTGACGCCAATTGAAAATGCCAAGTGAAGCCAAGTCCTTCTCCACCTGGTCTTTCCAACGCAGAGGAGGCCTTCCTCTTCCTCTGTTACCAGCATCGCGGCCCGCGTTGAATATTTTCAGAGCAGGAGCGTTTCTGTCCATCCGAACGACATGGCCAAGCCAGCGGAGCCGCTGAATTTTAATTCGCTGCACTATGTCTATATCGTTGTAAAGCTCATACAGCTCATCGTTAAATCGTCTGCGATATTCGCCATCACCAACGCGTAAAGGTCCGTAAATCTTTCGCAGAATCTTTCTCTCGAAAACTCCAAGAGCCGCCTCATCAGATGCTTTCATTGTCCATGCCTCCGCGCCATACACCAGCACAGGCATGATGAGTGACTTATAGAGTGTGATCTTTGTACGACGAGAGAGGACTTTACTTCTCAATTGCCTACTCAGCCCAAAGTAGCACTTGTTGGCAAGAGTGATTCTCCGTTGGATTTCAAGGCTGACATTATTATTGGTGTTAATGCTGGTTCCCAAATAAACGAAGTCGTCTACTTTTTCAAACTTGTAACTGTCAACAGTGACGTGGGTGCCAAGACGCGTATGCTCTGACTGTTTGTGTGCTGACAGGAGATACTTCGTTTTGTCCTCGTTCACCACCAGACCCATTCGCTTTGCTTCTCTATCCAATCCCGAGAAGGCAGAACAGACGTAGCCCTTGTTTTTACCGATAATATCGATGTCGTCGGCATACGCCAGCAATTGTACGCTCTTATAAAGTATTGTGCCTGAGCGGTTCAGTTCTGCGGCTCTTATTATCTTCTCCAACATAAGATTAAAGAAATCACACGAAAGGGAGTCCCCTTGTCTGAAACCTCGTTTGGTATCAAACGGCTCGGAGAGGTCCTTCCCTATTCTGACGGAGCTGGTGGTATTGCTCAACGTCATTTTACACAGCCGTATTAGTTTCGCGGGGATACCAAATTCAGACATCGCGGCATAAAGGCAACTTCTCTTCGTGCTGTCGAAAGCGGCTTTGAAATCGACAAATAGATGGTGTGTGTCGATCCTATTCTCGCGGGTCTTTTCCAAGATTTGGCGTATTGTGAATACCTGATCTATGGTGGATTTTCCAGGCCTAAAGCCACACTGATAAGGTCCAATCAGCTCGTTGACGGTGGGCTTCAGTCTTTCGCACAATACGCTCGATAAGACCTTGTAACCTATGCTTAGAAGGCTAATTCCGCGGTAGTTGGCGCGTATGGCGGGGTCGCCTTTCTTGTGGATTGGGCAGAGCACACTTAAATTCCAGTCGTCGGGCATGCGTTCATCTGACCATATTCTGCATACGAGCTGATGCATGCACCTCATCAGCTCCTCGCCGCCGTACTTGAATAGCTCGGCTGGCAGGCCGTCAGCTCCAGCAGCTTTGTTGTTTTTCAGCCGCGTAATCGCTATTCGTACCTCGTCATAGTCAGGCGGTGGGACAGCTACTCCATCATCATCGACTGGGGACTCGGGTTCGTCTTCCTCACTACTTTCAGCGCTGCTACCATTCAGTAGGTTATAAAAGTGTTCCCTCCACAATTTAAGTATATTCTGGACATCGGTCACTAGGTCGCCATTGTTGTTCTTACAGGAGTTCGCCCCGGTCTTGAAACCTTCCGTAAGTCGCCTAACCCTCTGGTAGAATTTTCGGGCGTTCTTCCTGTCGGCCAGCATCTGAAGCTCTTCGCACTCACGTATTTCGGCCTCTCTCTTCTTATTGCGGCAAATACGTCTCGCTTCCTTCTTCAGTTCCCTATAACGGTCCCACATGGCTCGCGTTGCGCCCGATCGCAGCGTGGCCCTGTAGGCGGCATCTTTTTTCTCTGCGGCTTCTTGACATTCCTCATCGTACCAGTTGTTCTTTCGGGCTCGCTGAAATCCAACTACTTCTTCGGCGGCGGTACTTAATGATCGGGAAATGTGGTTCCACTGCTCGCGTACGTCGGATTGTTGAAGAGTGCTCTCAGAGAGCAGGTGTGTGAGTCGAGTGGCGAATAAATTGGCCGTCTGTTGTGATTGCAGCTTTTCGACGTTAAGCTTTCCTTGCATTGTTGGGCGCACATTTTTTGCTGCACAGAGGCGGGTGCGTATCTTGGCTACAACAAGATAGTGGTCCGAGTCGATGTTTGGCCCTCGGAGTGTACGTACGTCCAAAACGCTTGAAGCATGCCTTCCGTCTATCACAACATGATCGATTTGGTTTCTCGTTTTTCGATCTGGAGACAGCCATGTAGCTTGGTGGATGTTCTTATGCTGGAACCTAGTACTACATATTACCATATTTCGGGCCCCGGCGAAGTCGATCAGCCTCAGTCCGTTATCGGACGTTTCGTCGTGGAGGCTGAATTTTCCGACAGTGGCGCCAAAGATCCCTTCCTTGCCCACCTTGGCATTAAAATCGCCAAGCACGATTTTGACATCGTGTCGGGGGCAGCGCTCATATGTACGTTCCAAGCGCTCATAGAAGAGATCCTTGGACGCCTCATCCTTCTCTTCCGTCGGGGCATGGGCGCAGATGAGCGAGATGTTGAAGAATCTAGCTTTGATGCGGATTGTGGCTAGACGTTCGTCCACCGGGGTGAACGCCAGTACTCGGCGACGGAGTCTCTCTCCTACCACGAATCCAACACCGAATTTGCGCTCCTTTACGTGGCAACTGTAGTAGACGTCGCAAGGCTTCACGCTTACTTTACCTTGCCCCGTCCATCGCATTTCTTGGATGGCGGTGATGTCAGCCTTTGTCTTCCCGAGGACATCAACCAGCCGGGCAGAGGCACCTTCCCCATTAAGGGTCCGGATATTCCAGGTGCATACCCTTAAATCATAGTCCTTTATACGTTTGCCGTGGTCGTCATCAGAAAAAGGGGGTCTCATCCGAGGCTGTTTGTTTCTTTTCATTGGGCGGGGTTTTAACGTGGCGGGACCCAAACCCAGCGCACGCGAAGTTTTACGCCTTCTCACTTTAGCTCGCTCCCAAACGGGTGTTTGGTTGCTACCCAGAGGATACGTGGATATAAATATCCGGACGTTGTGAGCTGCGATTTGAACTAACAACCTATTGTACCTAAAAATATTCATTAAAACGAAATTATATAAAAAAATAATATAAAAACGAATAAAATTAAAAAAAAAAAGTAGAATGAAATTCAATGAGCTCTGATTTTTATTTTTTTCCGCAGAGTGGAGCTGGATGTTTAACAAAAGTTTATGTTTATTATCTAATTGGACATAAAATCACGTTTCTACTCCTTATTTCTTTTTTTTAATTTAGTTTTTTTTTATTTTTAGAGTGTACTGATTTCACTATTTTTCTTAAATTTAGCTTTTATTTTTATTAAAAAAAAAAAACATATTAATAAATGTTTGAATTTTTAGAGCGTACTCATACTTTTTACTGGTGAAAATTTGCGTTTTAAACGTAGTGGTGCGCGCGCTTCCATTTGAAATTTTTGGGCACCACTGATCCAGATCAACGCTTTATGATAGCAGACCATTACCACCGACAAAATTTGTTTTTTTTTTAGCTAGTCCAAAGACTTATTTAGTTTAGTGTCCCTCTTGTAATGAAATTTTAATATCAAAGTAATTTCAGATTTTTTTCCTCATTACGTAAAACTGCTAAAAAAGTAGACAAAAAATTGCAACCTTGGATTGAAGAACAAACCCCTGGACCTTTTCGGGAACATGAGGCTCCCACGACCAACGTCTTCATGGCCGACTTTGTCAACTTAAAGGACGGAAAATTTTGTAACATGGTTATAGAACTAAATTACAAACTTAAAAATTTCTAAAAATTTTATAGGACACGAATCAGATGCTAATTTTATACATACATATGTGATTGAACACATAAGTGTAATGAACTTTGTACAAATAAACTATAATAGAAAATATAATACAATAAGCAATAGTTTTATTTTATTTATATAAAACTAGCTTACAACATAAATCTTATAAGCTATGTATGTATATGTGTTAGGAGCTATAGAAGCTAGGCCTTAAGCTCGAAATTTTCATACATATTTCCATTCTTAGATCTAAACATCATCTTATTTTAGATCCTATGATAGAGATTGGTTTTTTTAAGGAATTTAGTTATTAGGAATATTGATTCGGCCGAAGGGACTGAGAGGTGTGATATTAGATTTGTGTTAGTGATTATTTGTTCTCTACAGGTGGCATGCAGTGGGCAGCTCAAGAGAAGATGGGTAACTGTGGCAGTGTTGCAAGCACAATGTTGGGTTTGTGTTATTCATAAGATGACCGTGTGTTATTTTCGTGTGTCCTAATCGAAGGCGTTCGAATTTTATGATGTCTAGTCCTGTAGGTGTTTTTTTTAGTTTTTTGTAAGAAATATATTATATGGGTCTTTGTGTAGTTTGTGTTTTGGTACCAGTCGTTGGTTAGGTTCCATTCGAAGCGATGATTGTTGTAGAAGTGTTGTTTAATATGATTTTTAATATCGAGTAAGTTGCAGTTGTCTGTGCTACTGGACTTTGATGAGCTTGTTTGGCGGCTTGGTCGGCGAGGTTGTTGCCGACTATATTTGTATGTCCAGGCACCCATATTAGAATAATTTTTGGGTGGTATTGTGTGATAATGTTTCTGATGTTGGTTGTGTAATAGCTGCTGTTGTTTATATCGGCTATGGAATTTAGAGCGGAGAGTGAGTCTGAGCATATAGCAACGTTCTTTCTCTTGTGTTTACTAGGTTTATTGCTTCAGATATGGCAATAATTTCTGTTGAATATACAGAATTATAGTATAGAATAAATGATTTATTCATAATTTCGTTTTCTAAGGTTATGCTATATGAAGTGCTTTCATTTATCTTAGATCCATCAGTATAAATAAAAGTATAGTTATGGTATTTATTTCTAACTTCGTTGAAAATTGCCTGATATTGGATCGGGTTCGTGTTGTTCTTGTTGAGGTTATGCAATGTAGTGTTAATTGCTTTTGAGTTAAAGGGCCATGGGGGATAATTATGGGTACCATATTTAGTTGGCTTTAGAGGTAAAAAAAAAAACATATTAATAAATGTTTGAATTTTTAGAGCGTACTCATACTTTTTACTAGTGAAAATTTGCGTTTTAAATGTAGTGGTGCGCGCGCTTCCATTCGAAATTTTTGGGGCACCACTGATCCAGATCAACGCTTTATGATAGCAGACCATTACCACCGACAAAATTTGTTTTTTTTTAGCTAGTCCAAAGACTTATTTAGTTTAGTGTCCCTCTTGTAATGAAATTTTAATATCAAAGTAATTTTAGATTTTTTTCCTCATTACGTAAAACTGCTAAAAAAGTAGACAAAAAATTGCAACCTTGGATTGAAGAACAAACCCCTGGACCTTTTCGGGAACATGAGGCTCCCACGACCAACGTCTTCATGGCCGACTTTGTCAACTTAAAGGACGAAAAATTTTGTAACATGGTTATAGAACTTAATTACAAACTTAAAAATCTAAAAATTTTATAGGACACGAATCAGATGCTAATTTTATACATAGATATGTGATTGAATACATAAGTGTAATGAACTTTGTACAAATAAACTATAATAGAAAATATAATACAATACAACATAAATCTTATAAGCTATGTATGTATATGTGTTAGGAGCTATAGAAGCTAGGCCTTAAGCTCGATATTTGCATACATATTTCCATTCTTAGATCTAAACATCATCTTATTTTAGATCCTATGATAGAGATTGGTTTTTTTAAGGAATGTAGTTATTAGGAATATTGATTCGGCCGAAGGGACTGAGAGGTGTGATATTAGATTTGTGTTAGTGATTATTTGTTCTCTACAGGTGGCATGCAGTGGGCAGCTCAAGAGAAGATGGGTAACTGTGGCAGTGTTGCAAGTACAGTGTTGGGTTTGTGTTATTCATAAGATGACCGTGTGTTATTTTCGTGTGTCCTAATCGAAAGCGTTCGAATTTTATGATGTCTAGTCCTGTAGGTGTTTTTTTTAGTTTTTTGTAAGAAATATATTATATGGGTCTTTGTGTAGTTTGTGTTTTGGTACCAGTCGTTGGTTAGGTTCCATTCGAAGCGATGATTGTTGTAGAAGTGTTGTTTAATATGATTTTTAATATCGAGTAAGTTGCAGTTGTCTGTGCTACTGGACTTTGATGAGCTTGTTTGGCGGCTTGGTCGGCGAGGTTGTTGCCGACTATATTTGTATGTCCAGGCACCCATATTAGAATAATTTTTGGGTGGTATTGTGTGATAATGTTTCTGATGTTGGTTGTGTAATAGCTGCTGTTGTTTATATCGGCTATGGAATTTAGAGCGGAGAGTGAGTCTGAGCATATAGCAATGTTCTTTCTCTTGTGTTTACTAGGTTTATTGCTTCAGATATGGCAATAATTTCTGTTGAATATACAGAATTATAGTATAGAATAAATGATTTATTCATAATTTCGTTTTCTAAGGTTATGCTATATGAAGTGCTTTCATTTATCTTAGATCCATCAGTATAAATAAAAGTATAGTTATGGTATTTATTTCTAACTTCGTTGAAAATTGCCTGATATTGGATCGGGTTCGTGTTGTTCTTGTTGAGGTTATGCAATGTAGTGTTAATTGCTTTTGAGTTAAAGGGCCATGGGGGATAATTATGGGTACCATATTTAGTTGGCTTTAGAGGTAAAAAAAAAAACATATTAATAAATGTTTGAATTTTTAGAGCGTACTCATACTTTTTACTAGTGAAAATTTGCGTTTTAAATGTAGTGGTGCGCGCGCTTCCATTCGAAATTTTTGGGGCACCACTGATCCAGATCAACGCTTTATGATAGCAGACCATTACCACCGACAAAATTTGTTTTTTTTTAGCTAGTCCAAAGACTTATTTAGTTTAGTGTCCCTCTTGTAATGAAATTTTAATATCAAAGTAATTTTAGATTTTTTTCCTCATTACGTAAAACTGCTAAAAAAGTAGACAAAAAATTGCAACCTTGGATTGAAGAACAAACCCCTGGACCTTTTCGGGAACATGAGGCTCCCACGACCAACGTCTTCATGGCCGACTTTGTCAACTTAAAGGACGAAAAATTTTGTAACATGGTTATAGAACTTAATTACAAACTTAAAAATCTAAAAATTTTATAGGACACGAATCAGATGCTAATTTTATACATAGATATGTGATTGAATACATAAGTGTAATGAACTTTGTACAAATAAACTATAATAGAAAATATAATACAATACAACATAAATCTTATAAGCTATGTATGTATATGTGTTAGGAGCTATAGAAGCTAGGCCTTAAGCTCGATATTTGCATACATATTTCCATTCTTAGATCTAAACATCATCTTATTTTAGATCCTATGATAGAGATTGGTTTTTTTAAGGAATGTAGTTATTAGGAGGAGGGTTAGGCGACTTACGGAAGGTTTCAAGACCGGGGCGAACTCCTGTAAGAACAACAATGGCGACCTAGTGACCGATGTCCAGAATATACTTAAATTGTGGAGGGAACACTTTTATAACCTACTGAATGGTAGCAGCGCTGAAAGTAGTGAGGAAGACGAACCCGAGTCCCCAGTCGATGATGATGGAGTAGCTGTCCCACCGCCTGACTATGACGAGGTACGAATAGCGATTACGCGGCTGAAAAACAACAAAGCTGCTGGAGCTGACGGCCTGCCAGCCGAGCTATTCAAGTACGGCGGCGAGGAGCTGATGAGGTGCATGCATCAGCTCGTATGCAGAATATGGTCAGATGAACGCATGCCCGACGACTGGAATTTAAGTGTGCTCTGCCCAATCCACAAGAAAGGCGACCCCGCCATACGCGCCAACTACCGCGGAATTAGCCTTCTAAGCATAGGTTACAAGGTCTTATCGAGCGTATTGTGCGAAAGACTGAAGCCCACCGTCAACGAGCTGATTGGACCTTATCAGTGTGGCTTTAGGCCTGGAAAATCCACCATAGATCAGGTATTCACAATACGCCAAATCTTGGAAAAGACCCGCGAGAATAGGATCGACACACACCATCTATTTGTCGATTTCAAAGCCGCTTTCGACAGCACGAAGAGAAGTTGCCTTTATGCCGCGATGTCTGAATTTGGTATCCCCGCGAAACTAATACGGCTGTGTAAAATGACGTTGAGCAATACCACCAGCTCCGTCAGAATAGGGAAGGACCTCTCCGAGCCGTTTGATACCAAACGAGGTTTCAGACAAGGGGACTCCCTTTCGTGTGATTTCTTTAATCTTATGTTGGAGAAGATAATAAGAGCCGCAGAACTGAACCGCTCAGGCACAATACTTTATAAGAGCGTACAATTGCTGGCGTATGCCGACGACATCGATATTATCGGTAAAAACAAGGGCTACGTCTGTTCTGCCTTCTCGGGATTGGATAGAGAAGCAAAGCGAATGGGTCTGGTGGTGAACGAGGACAAAACGAAGTATCTCCTGTCATCACACAAACAGTCAGAGCATACGCGTCTTGGCACCCACGTCACTGTTGACAGTTACAAGTTTGAAAAAGTAGACGACTTCGTTTATTTGGGAACCAGCATTAACACCAATAATAATGTCAGCCTTGAAATCCAACGGGGAATCACTCTTGCCAACAAGTGCTACTTTGGGCTGAGTAGGCAATTGAGAAGTAAAGTCCTCTCTCGTCGTACAAAGATCACACTCTATAAGTCACTCATCATGCCTGTGCTGGTGTATGGCGCGGAAGCATGGACAATGAAAGCATCTGATGAGGCGGCTCTTGGAGTTTTCGAGAGAAAGATTCTGCGAAAGATTTACGGACCTTTACGCGTTGGTGATGGCGAATATCGCAGACGATTTAACGATGAGCTGTATGAGCTTTACAACGATATAGACATAGTGCAGCGAATTAAAATTCAGCGGCTCCGCTGGCTTGGCCATGTCGTTCGGATGGACAGAAACGCTCCTGCTCTGAAAATATTCAACGCGGGCCGCGATGCTGGTAACAGAGGAAGAGGAAGGCCTCCTCTGCGTTGGAAAGACCAGGTGGAGAAGGACTTGGCTTCACTTGGCATTTTCAATTGGCGTCAGTTAGCACAGAAGAGAAATGACTGGCGTGCTGTTTTGGACTCGGCCAAAATCGCTTAGGCGGTTACAGCGCCAAATAAGAAGAAGAAGAGAAGTTATTAGGAATATTGACGTTGGGATAGCGCACTATCCATCAAGTGGCCCGTATGAAACTCCGATGAAGCCTCCTCCCTTCCCTGTGGAGTAAAAAAAAACAAGAGTAAAACACAATTAATGCCAATTACTTCATTTATTTCACTGATTAAAGCCTCTCTCTATCCGGCGACGTTGTTCCCTTGCTCTAAGCTCAGTCATTATTTCTTTACTGACAGATTTCACTCCGTCCCAGACCTTAATGTCATTTATCATGTATGATAGCAAGTTTTCAGGATTCGGACTAGTCAGAATCAAATCTTTTAATTTGTTTCTTTTAGCGGAAAAAGAAGGGCATGCAAAGAATATATGCTCTGCAGTTTCCGGCACATTTCCACATGAACCACACGCCATTGTGTCATCATGACCATACTTGCACAAGTACTGTCTGAAACAGCCATGCCCACTCAACAGTTGGGTCATATAAAAATCTACTTCGCCATGTGATCTGCTCAGCCAGGCTTCGATACTTGGGATGAGTCTGAAGGTCCAGCGACCTGACGAAGACGCTTCCCACCGTTGTTGCCATTGGGTGAGGCTTTTTGGCGTTCGGCCGCGATCTCGTGCTTAGAGAGGGCTCTGCCTTTGGATCGGGAGGTCAAGTAGGTGCGCTGGATCTCGCTAGCCTTTAGATCAACAGGCATTATACCAGCAATCACACTGGCGGCATCATGCGAAACTGTCCGGAAAGCACTACCTATACGTAGGGCACTAAGCCGAAAAATCGAGTTTTACTTATTAGCGTACGATTTATGTTTGAGTGCATGTCCCCAAACAGGGGCCGCGTACATAACAACCGATTGTGTTACTTTACCCAAGAGTTTCCTTCGATTCTGACTAGGACCTCCTACATTTGCCATTAACCTAGCTAAGGAACTGTGGACTGTAGCCGCTTTCTTACTAACCGTTTCAATGTGTATTTTGTATGACAACCTAGCGTCTATCATCACACCTCGGTATCTTACTGCTGGGATCGTCTCAAATACATACCCATTTACATTCAAAGTCGTACTTTCTTTCTTCTTCCTGCTTGTTGTAAGTACACCTTCAGTTTTCTGGATAGCTAGCTGCAAGCCATTATCATTAAGCCATTCGTCGACCAAGCTAGCAGTACTTGAGGTGGCCGTCTGTACGCCCTTAATATCTTTCGCTACGACAACTAGCGCAATATCATCAGCATATCCAATTATTTTAACACCTTTTGGAATAGGGAGGCGTAAGACTCCATCGTAAGCAATGATCCAAAGCAACGGACCGAGGACGGAACCTTGAGGAACACCTCTGGTAACGACATAATCCTTCGTACCTGCATCAGTACTATAATAAAGAACTCTATTACATAGATAGCTACTTATTACNTGCATTGTGACCGCAACGACGCTATTTCAACCGTCCACCAGTATACGGGTCTCCGGTCGTTTCTGCGGACCTTTCTACTCATAGAAGAATCGCATGCCTTGATAAGACCTTGAGTGAGGGCTTCTGAGAGGATTTCTGCATTCTCCCACATATTCATAACGCTGCTTATTTCGCTAATTACTAATTTAAACATATTTATATCAAAAGATTTTGTGCACCAACTACTTACATCACTTTGGACGTTTTGCCGCGACACTGTAAATGCAGTTTTTATTTCAATTATTATGGATAAGTGGTCGCTGTGCGTATACCTATCGCTTAGCTTCCACGTGGTTCTTGTTGCCAGCGATTGACTACAGAAAGCTAAGTCAATAATGGAGCCTCTGCCGTTTTTCTCAAACGTGTTTCTGTTGCCTGTATTCAACAGAAGCAGGTCCTGTGAAGCAAATGCTCTTAGCAAGGCATGACCTCGATTATTTGTTCTACTGCTGCCCCATTCTAAAGCCCAAGCATTGAAATCTCCAGCTATTACTTTTGGAGAATACATTGTGGCATCTTGCACAAGTCTGTCTAGTAACAATTCAAATTCCTGCTGACTGAGGCTCGGTGGTGCATAGCAGCTGTAAATATATATCCCGTCGATCTTTGTTTTAACAAAAAAACTCTTGACTGCTAGGTTTGCCACTAATGCCTTTTTTTCCGCAAACCCATATCGCGGCCTTCTTTTTATGATCAGAGATCCAAGTACCTTGGTTAGGTTTCTTGTACTGTTCACTTAGAATTGCTACATCAATGCTTTCCTCAGTAATTGTCTAACAGAGCAGCTGCTGGGCAGCTTCGCAGTGGTTTAAGTTTAACTGCAGCAACTTCATATCTTTGCTCTTGTTTTTAACGCACGCTGAAAGAATGGAGACTGCTTGCCACCAGCAATATGGCTTTTATTTATGTGCCCACTTGTTTTACACAGCACGCATGAGGGTACACTGTTGCATTGCTTGGCATTATGGCCTTTCTCGCCGAACTTAAAACAGCAACCACAGCGGTCCTCATTTGTGCAGTCTCTCGCTTGATGACCAAAATCCAGGCATCTGTAACACCTGGTCAGAGTCGTCTTTTCACGAATGCGACATACTGACCACCCAATTTTAATTTTCTGAGCTACTATAATCTTTTTCGCAACGAGCTGTGGTAGCGAAAGCGAAGCTATTTGAGTTCCTGAGTATCCGTTACGGAGAGATTTGATCCAGGTTAAGTCGAAGGTTTGGATCGACGTTATTGTTTCAGATATAGCCTTAGCTATATCTCGTTTTGTGGTGATCTCATCTAGATCATGTATCTCTATCGAGGTTACCTTGGATAGAGCTTTTATTTCCGCTTCATTTCCCAGCAGATTTTGCATGCCCTTCTTAAAAAGTTCTGTATTTTCCTCGTGTGCATGATTGAGTTCGAGCAGCATTTCTCCTTTGGCAGTTTTGCGTACTATTCTGACTTGCTCGCCAAGCTTATTTAAGTCAGCANACCCTTCTTAAAATGTTCTGTATTTTTCTCGTGTACATGATTGAGTTCGAGCAGAATTTCTCCTTTGGCAGTTTTGCGTACTCTTTTGACTTGCTCACCAAGCTTATTTAAGTCAGCACTGCTTTTAACTGTTTTCAGCATATCGCTGTAAGACATGTCGCCTACCTTCTTGATAACAATGGCATTCGGTTTAACCGGTTTAGGTTTGGTTTAGCCTTATTAGACTTTTTGCCTTTTTTCACGATCCATTCAACGGGGGCTGTTTGGTTAGTGTTAGCCAAAGCATCTCTATAGGACACCATTGTTTTCTCTTCGCCATTATTTTGGCTTGTAGCCACTTCGATAACTCCGGGCCGCTTTGCCGGGTTAACCTCACTAGTCGAGGGGTCTTCGAGGCCTCTTTTAGGAGTATTTTTTACCTTTTTAAAGGGTGGAGAAGTTTGAGTGGCTTTATATCTGTGGGACTTCTTTGCCACTCCTTCATTGCCTTTTAAGTGAAGTCGTTCCTCGTATAAAATCACGATTTCATCCACCAAGTCTCTCATCGGTTGATGTATGGAGCGTCTGGGAAGTGCCATCATCTCAACGAGGCTACTCAGCTTATTACCCAATATGAGCAACGCATCGTTTTTCTGCACATTGTGACTTTTTGCTGCCATGTTTGCCCCTATTTCTATGCAATCACGGCTGAGATCTAGGGGAGAGGATCGTGCTCCTTCCGGTGCTGGAGCGTTAGGCGACGAACTCATTCGCGCATACCTATCTGCATCCGCGACTGATGATCTCAAGATCTTGCCACCCCTTTTAAAAGGATCTGGAAAATTTTCTCCCTTCTCCATTATTTTATTTGCGGCCCTTTTTGGTGAGTTGGCATCACCTTATAAAGAGTAGCTTTAGACTCAGAGCTTTAAGCTGAGCGCTGGAAGCTCAAGCCTAGAGCATTGAACTGAAGCTTTCAGTCGCTTTAAGATATAGCTTTTTAAAGCTTTTAATCTTAGGTTAAAGCTTTAAGTTCTGCCCACAGCAAACACTGCTGTCAAAATCAGCTATTTGGCCGGCGCCAAAAGGGATCCCCTTTGCTTATTTTGTATTTATATACTTATAAGCAAAGATATAGAAAAAACGCAAATTACACACCTTGATAGTGATTCACACCATTTAAAACACAAGCACAATATAAAATAAGTTAATTCTAAACTTTTGAGCAAATTTTTTGCTTTATAAGCACTTTACACACTGCAAAACTCGAAATTTAAATCCAGGGACTGAGAGGTGTGATATTAGATTTGTGTTAGTGATTATTTGTTCTCTACAGGTGGCATGCAGTGGGCAGCTCTTAGATCCATCAGTATAAATAAAAGTATAGTTATGGTATTTATTTCTAACTTCGTTGAAAATTGCCTGATATTGGATCGGGTTCGTGTTGTTCTTGTTGCGGTTATGCAATGTAGTGTTAATTGCTTTTGAGCTAAAGGGCCATGGGGGATAGTTATGGGCACCATATTTAGTTGGCTTTAGAGGTAAAAAAATCATATTAATAAATATTTGAATTTTTAGAGCGTACTCATACTTTTTACTAGCGAAAATTTGCGTTTTAAATGTAGTGGTGCGCGCGCTTCCATTTGAAATTTTTGGGCACCACTCATCCAGATCAACGCTTTTTGATAGCAGACCATTACCACCGACAAAATTTGTTTTTTTTTTAGCTAGTCCAAAGACTTATTTAGTTTAGTGTCCCTCTTGTAATGAAATTTTAATATCAAAGTAATTTCAGATTTTTTTCTTCATTAAACTGCTAAAAAAGTAGACAAAAAATTGCAACCTTGGATTGAAGAACAAATCCCTTTTCGGGAACATGAGGCTCCCACGACCAACGTCTTCATGGCCGACTTTGTCAACTTAAAGGACGGAAAATTTTGTAACATGGTTATAGAACTAAATTACAAACTTAAAAATGTCTAAAAATTTTATAGGACACGAATCAGATGCTAATTTTATACATACATATGGGCATTCCCATGGTGGCGCACGTGACAGTCGTACGAATTCAATGTGATACAAAAAAGGAATACCATTTGTTTTCTTTAACTTTTTTGGGCCATTGCATAGCACATAATTAGCTCTATGTTTAACCGAAAAATGAAATCAATCGAACTGCTTGGTCCTGAAATATAAGCATTTAAAGAGAGTGTCGTTACGTGACAAAAAATGGAAGTTGATTTTTTCTTTTCTTACAAAATCGCAAAACTCTGCGA
>NW_016157231.1:199981-212971 GCF_001687245.7 Rhagoletis zephyria
CCAAGCTTATTTAAGTCAGCACTGCTTTTAACTGTTTTCAGCATATCGCTGTAAGACATGTCGCCTACCTTCTTGATAACAATGGCATTCGGTTTAACCGGTTTAGGTTTGGTTTAGCCTTATTAGACTTTTTGCCTTTTTTCACGATCCATTCAACGGGGGCTGTTTGGTTAGTGTTAGCCAAAGCATCTCTATAGGACACCATTGTTTTCTCTTCGCCATTATTTTGGCTTGTAGCCACTTCGATAACTCCGGGCCGCTTTGCCGGGTTAACCTCACTAGTCGAGGGGTCTTCGAGGCCTCTTTTAGGAGTATTTTTTACCTTTTTAAAGGGTGGAGAAGTTTGAGTGGCTTTATATCTGTGGGACTTCTTTGCCACTCCTTCATTGCCTTTTAAGTGAAGTCGTTCCTCGTATAAAATCACGATTTCATCCACCAAGTCTCTCATCGGTTGATGTATGGAGCGTCTGGGAAGTGCCATCATCTCAACGAGGCTACTCAGCTTATTACCCAATATGAGCAACGCATCGTTTTTCTGCACATTGTGACTTTTTGCTGCCATGTTTACCCCTATTTCTATGCAATCACGGCTGAGATCTAGGGGAGAGGATCGTGCTCCTTCCGGTGCTGGAGCGTTAGGCGACGAACTCATTCGCGCATACCTATCTGCATCCGCGACTGATGATCTCAAGATCTTGCCACCCCTTTTAAAAGGATCTGGAAAATTTTCTCCCTTCTCCATTATTTTATTTGCGGCCCTTTTTGGTGAGTTGGCATCACCTTATAAAGAGTAGCTTTAGACTCAGAGCTTTAAGCTGAGCGCTGGAAGCTCAAGCCTAGAGCATTGAACTGAAGCTTTCAGTCGCTTTAAGATATAGCTTTTTAAAGCTTTTAATCTTAGGTTAAAGCTTTAAGTTCTGCCCACAGCAAACACTGCTGTCAAAATCAGCTATTTGGCCGGCGCCAAAAGGGATCCCCTTTGCTTATTTTGTATTTATATACNTGAATACATAAGTGTAATGAACTTTATACAAATAAAATATAATAGAAAATATAATACAATAAGCAATAGTTTTATTTTATTTATATAAAACTAGCTTACAACATAAATCTTATAAGCTATGTATGTATATGTTTTAGGAGCTATAGAAGCAAGGCCTTAAGCTCGATATTTTCATACATATTTCCATTCTTAGATCTAAACATCATCTTATTTNTTACACACCTTGATAGTGATTCACACCATTTAAAACACAAGCACAATATAAAATAAGTTAATTCTAAACTTTTGAGCAAATTTTTTGCTTTATAAGCACTTTACACACTGCAANTTTAGGAGCTATAGAAGCAAGGCCTTAAGCTCGATATTTTCATACATATTTCCATTCTTAGATCTAAACATCATCTTATTTTAGATCCTATGATAGAGATTGGTTTTTTTAAGGAATTTAGTTATTAGGAATATTGATTCGGCCGAAGGGACTGAGAGGTGTGATATTAGATTTGTGTTAGTGATTATTTGTTCTCTACAGGTGGCATGCAGTGGGCAGCTCTTAGATCCATCAGTATAAATAAAAGTATAGTTATGGTATTTATTTCTANTACAGTGTTGGGTTTGTGTTATTCATAAGATGACCGTGTGTTATTTTCGTGTGTTCTAATCGAAAGCGTTCGAATTTTATGATGTCTAGTCTTGTAGGTGTTTTTTTAGTTTTTTGTAAGAAATATATAGTGTTTTGGTACCAGTCGTTGGTTATGTTCCATTCGAAGCGATGATTGTTGTAGAAGTGTTGTTTAATATGATTTTTAATATCGAGTAAGTTGCAGTTGTCTGTGCTACTGGACTTTGATGAGCTTGTTTGGCGGCTTGGTCGGCGAGGTTGTTGCCGACTATATTTGTATGTCCAGGCACCCATATTAGAATAATTTTTGGGTAGTATTGTGTGATAATGTTTCTGATGTTGGTTGTGTAATAGCTGCTGTTGTTTATATCGGCTATGGAATTTAGAGCGGAGAGTGAGTCTGAGCATATAGCAATATCAGATATGGCAATAATTTCTGTTGAATATATAGAATTATAGTATAGAATAAATGATTTTTTCATAATTTCGTTTTCTAAGGTTATGCTATGAAGTGCTTTCATTTATCTTAGATCCATCAGTATAAATAAAAGTATAGTTATGGTATTTATTTCTAACTTCGTTGAAAATTGCCTGATATTGGATCGGGTTCGTGTTGTTGTTGTTGAGGTTATGCAATGTAGTGTTAATTGCTTTTGAGCTAAAGGGCCATGGGGGATAGTTATGGGCACCATATTTAGTTGGCTTTAGAGGTAAAAAAATCATATTAATAAATATTTGAATTTTTAGAGCGTACTCATACTTTTTACTAGCGAAAATTTGCGTTTTAAATGTAGTGGTGCGCGCGCTTCCATTTGAAATTTTTGGGCACCACTCATCCAGATCAACGCTTTTTGATAGCAGACCATTACCACCGACAAAATTTGTTTTTTTTTTNGCCGACTATATTTGTATGTCCAGGCACCCATATTAGAATAATTTTTGGGTAGTATTGTGTGATAATGTTTCTGATGTTGGTTGTGTAATAGCTGCTGTTGTTTATATCGGCTATGGAATTTAGAGCGGAGAGTGAGTCTGAGCATATAGCAGCGTTCTTTCTCTTGTGTTTACTAGGTTTATTGCTTCAGATATGGCAATAATTTCTGTTGAATATACAGAATTATAGTATAGAATAAATGATTTATTCATAATTTCGTTTTCTAAGGTTATGCTATATGAAGTGCTTTCATTTATCTTAGATCCATCAGTATAAATAAAAGTATAGTTATGGTATTTATTTCTAACTTCGTTGAAAATTGCCTGATATTGGATCGGGTTCGTGTTGTTCTTGTTGAGGTTATGCAATGTAGTGTTAATTGCTTTTGAGTTAAAGGGCCATGGGGGATAATTATGGGTACCATATTTAGTTGGCTTTAGAGGTAAAAAAAAAAACATATTAATAAATGTTTGAATTTTTAGAGCGTACTCATACTTTTTACTAGTGAAAATTTGCGTTTTAAATGTAGTGGTGCGCGCGCTTCCATTCGAAATTTTTGGGGCACCACTGATCCAGATCAACGCTTTATGATAGCAGACCATTACCACCGACAAAATTTGTTTTTTTTTAGCTAGTCCAAAGACTTATTTAGTTTAGTGTCCCTCTTGTAATGAAATTTTAATATCAAAGTAATTTTAGATTTTTTTCCTCATTACGTAAAACTGCTAAAAAAGTAGACAAAAAATTGCAACCTTGGATTGAAGAACAAACCCCTGGACCTTTTCGGGAACATGAGGCTCCCACGACCAACGTCTTCATGGCCGACTTTGTCAACTTAAAGGACGAAAAATTTTGTAACATGGTTATAGAACTTAATTACANATATCAGATATGGCAATAATTTCTGTTGAATATATAGAATTATAGTATAGAATAAATGATTTTTTCATAATTTCGTTTTCTAAGGTTATGCTATGAAGTGCTTTCATTTATCTTAGATCCATCAGTATAAATAAAAGTATAGTTATGGTATTTATTTCTAACTTCGTTGAAAATTGCCTGATATTGGATCGGGTTCGTGTTGTTCTTGTTGAGGTTATGCAATGTAGTGTTAATTGCTTTTGAGTTAAAGGGCCATGGGGGATAATTATGGGTACCATATTTAGTTGGCTTTAGAGGTAAAAAAAAAAACATATTAATAAATGTTTGAATTTTTAGAGCGTACTCATACTTTTTACTAGTGAAAATTTGCGTTTTAAATGTAGTGGTGCGCGCGCTTCCATTCGAAATTTTTGGGGCACCACTGATCCAGATCAACGCTTTATGATAGCAGACCATTACCACCGACAAAATTTGTTTTTTTTTAGCTAGTCCAAAGACTTATTTAGTTTAGTGTCCCTCTTGTAATGAAATTTTAATATCAAAGTAATTTTAGATTTTTTTCCTCATTACGTAAAACTGCTAAAAAAGTAGACAAAAAATTGCAACCTTGGATTGAAGAACAAACCCCTGGACCTTTTCGGGAACATGAGGCTCCCACGACCAACGTCTTCATGGCCGACTTTGTCAACTTAAAGGACGAAAAATTTTGTAACATGGTTATAGAACTTAATTACAAACTTAAAAATCTAAAAATTTTATAGGACACGAATCAGATGCTAATTTTATACATACATATGGGCATTCCCATGGTGGCGCACGTGACAGTCGTACGANGTTGTTGAGGTTATGCAATGTAGTGTTAATTGCTTTTGAGTTAAAGGGCCATGGGGGATAGCTATGGGTACCATATTTAGTTGGCTTTAGAGGTATATCTACTGCTGAGCAAAGTTCTATGATTCTACATATAGCAGGCTGTATTTTGAGCGTGTTTTTTCTCTTTTTTAGGTTATTGGCGATACTATAAAGCGGGTTGTCTTGCCATGTTATAAGCGGTAGTTAAATTTCTTTGATTTTCAAAGTTCAATATTTTTGGCTCAAAAAAATATTTGAGATTGGTGTAGAGCGCAGCGCCCCAACGCGGTTCTTATCGCAGCGTTAAGTAGTGACTTGGCTTTGTTTAGAAGAGATTTAGGGGCATAGCCGTAAAGAAAAATTCCATAACTTATTTTGGGTATAATCAGTGTTCTAATAACTGATAAGTTAGATTGAGTGTCGCTGTTAAATTTTGGGGTAGCTAGACTAGACATTTCACAATGTTTAATTGTGTGATCAGAGAAGCGCTGAAGTGATCGATGTGGGAGTTCCATCTGTATCTCTTGTTGATGAGGATTCCTAAGATTTTTAACTGATCACAGGGTATGAGGCTTATGTTTCGTGATAGTACAGTGCATTGACAGTTGTGCTTTCGACAGAGATGAATATACCGATTTTTTGTTGGCGATAAGTTTGCTCCTGAGTAGTCGCACCAAGTTAAGTTATAAAGGCGATCCTTGGGAAATACCGTTGTCTGTTGGCCAGAAATCAGAGAGATGATTACTTATTCGTGCCATAAACTTACGATTTGACATAAAGTTAATAATATAATTAGTAACTTTGGGGCCGACCTTCCATTTTACGAGTTCGTCAATTACTGTGTGTATACCTATTTCGTCATACGCCTTTTCAAAGTCAAGGGAAATAATTTCTAGGTGGATTTTTGATGAGAGCTTGGCTGCAGATAGATAGTCTAACAGTAGTAGAGTATCTGCTGTAGATTTTCCTCTCTTGAAACTTGTCGGCTGTCTAGTAACAACAAAGCCGATTTGCTATTATCCTTTCTAAAACCTCAGAGAAAGATTGAATACATAAGTGTAATGAATTTGTACAAATAAGCTATAATAGAAAATATAATACAATAAGCAATAGTAATATTATTATTAGTAGTTACTGTTGTTATACTTTCAATATAGAACTTTCAGTTTGCTATGAAACATATAATAATAAAAATTGATTGGTGCTTACGCAATACATATGTTAGTGTTTGGCAGAACTTCTCCTCCGATTTGTGGCGTGCGCCATGATGTTGTAGATAACACAAAGAGGTTGTAGTTTTTTTCCTGATTTGCTTTTTTTTTATTAGAAATTAGCAAATTTTTTGTTTACAAAAAGTATTACTGCATATTGAATACTAAAAATAAATTCCTATTTTTAAGGTAATTTGCATAGTAGTATATACATAAATTCGCCTTGATGTTTTATATGCACATATAACAAGTAAATATGTAGTTGAACGCACAAGTATTTCAATAATTTTTGTTTTCCGAAATAGCACCTATAACTTCTACCAAAATGTAAATTAATGTTCTTTTTCTACAAAGTTTTCATTAAAACAAATAGTTTTTAATCATCAGCCCAGAAGGGTCTTTGGGACTCCGTTTTTCCTTTAAGTAAAAAAAGTTAGTAAAGTGCATAGTTGTGGCGAGTTTTCGTAGCAGACTTTTAGAATAAAGTGTAATGAACGTTATTTAATTAAAAATACTACAAATAAAAAAAAGAGTTGAAAATGGTAAACTGTGACAGAAAAGGTTAGAAGAGTCTTTCGGACTCTTTTTAAACCAATTATTTATTTATTTATTTAACAAAGAAATGAGGTTGTATTTTCAAGACTATTCAGTCTTTTATACTACATCAGCGCGCATTATTTTACAAAATTAGAATCTTAAACCTAACATAAAACAAATAAGTGATAACCAGGGAACGGATTTTTAGGACCTAAAAACCTATAAAAAAGGCACTAGGTAATGCAAAAAAGGCAAAAAAAGGCAAAATAAAATAGCGAAAAAGGCAGGAAAAGGCACTAGGTATTGCAAAAAAAGCAAAATAAGGCACTAAAAAAACCAGAAAATACGAGGAACAATCAAAAAAATACATTTATTTTAGAAATGTTTATATTACAAGTAAAAAGAGAAAAACTATGTACTAATTTCATTATATGAAAAATTTGTACTTTGAATCTTTGACTATTTTATCCTTTCGAGTTTCTAACTCATAAAACTTTAGTCTGTATAGTTGTAGTAACATTGAACCACAAGATGCATTTTGAAGTTTTCTGGCAGCATTTTCATTCGATTTTCGCGAAGAAAAGCCTTTAATGTAAAAAAAAGCAAATATCTTAAAAAAGGCAAAAGAAGGCAAAATCAAATGTGTATATATGGAATCAGGGAAAGCTAAATCGTGGACATTCTTAATCTCTAATTCTCTTTAGCAGAAAAAAAGGCAATTTCCATAAAATCCGTTCCCTGGTGATAACAATAAATTAAAATTTGAATACAAAAAATTATTCTTAAAATTAATATTAAAACTTAACATCAAATAAAAGAAATTATCACTCCTAAGAAGAAACTTAACAATTAGGTATAAAAGAGAAAGAAAGAAAGAAGAAGAGAGGAGAGAAAAGCTGGATCCAAGAATTTTGTTTCTCCAGAAGGAGATATTGTCGTATTTTTTTAGGCCAAAAAAATAACGCGTAACATTATTAAACGCAACATCAATTTTGTGATGCGAAATGGAATCAAGCTTGTGAAGACCCCAAGTCCCTACACTCAGGGACTTCACAATTGGCTGTCATATGTTATTGAACTAAATTATATTTTGAATTGTTAAATACATATATATATATATATATATATATATCTATAGATATAAATGTAGAACTGTTGAATTTATTTATACATATTAAACGAATTGCTACCCAATAAACATTGTGGCGAACGTTCGATAATGACCTTCGATATCCAATATGCATATCGAACTGAGAACGAACTCATAACCAACCTTAGTTTTCCAACGTTCATAGTGTATTGGAAATACACTCGAAATTGGTTCGAAAATAAAATGAGAACCATAGTAACAAGAGAGAAAGTTGCGTATTTTAATGCTTTTGGGAATTTTATGTTTATTATAAAGTGTAATTTTTTCAACTAAAGCGGGTCGCGCTTTTTTTCGGGAAAATAAAAATTGGTAACTAGCAATTTAGATAATAATATAATTTATATAAAATGAAAACTTCAAAAAAAATTAGACGTGAATGCAGTGAAATTGTAAGCATGCTAATGCAACCTCAACAACAACAAATGAATGTTGACGCTGAGTTCGAGCAGATTTCAATTACATTTTTCCAGCAAGCCAAAACCCGTATAAAAAAAGACGCTTTATCGCGAAAATATTAAAACTAGATAGTTAATAGTTAGAATAAGTATTTTTCTTTTATGTACTTAAATAACATCCTGAGGATCATCTCTTAATTTAACTAATTTGTTTTTTAATGAAGTATACTTTATTTAACCACGCATTTCTTATAAAAAAATTACAAAAACCTCTAAAATAAAAAGTAACTATACTTAAACGTTAATCAAATATACTTTCCTTTTTTCAAAAACAAAAATGTATAACCAATATTTATTAGGCTTGGTTAACAATTCGTAAATGATTGGAAAACGAATCTCTTCTTTCTAGTCCCACCTTCGATAATGAATGTGGAAATAGGTTAGTATTGGATTCGAGAACTAGGCCGTTCTCCGGCAAAACGGAACCTTCGTTATCCAACGTATTTTACCTTCGTTATGAATTCGAAATCCAGCTCATTCTCAAAGGGAAATATAAGACAATAACTCTCTCTCATTAAAATTTCTCTTCGACAATGGGCTGGATTTCGAATTCATAATGAAGGTAAAATACATTGGATAACGAAGGTTCCGTTTTGCTGGAGAATGGCCTAGTTCTCGAATCGAATAGTAACTTATTTCCACATTCATTATCGAAGGTGAGACTTGAAAAAAAGATTAGTTTTCCAATCATTTTCGAATTGTTAACCAAGCCCAATGTTTATTGGGTAATTATATACATACATACGTGAAATCGAAATACGTATGTACATATTAGGGATGTCAATCCCGGGATTTCGGGATGCCGGTCTTTTTTGTCTTTTTTAAGCCCCGAATATCCCGGGATTAGTCGATTTAAATCCCGGGATTGCTGGAAACAATTTTTTTGTTAGCCAATTAAATTTTTATCACAAATATCCCCTCTCAAGGGCAAATTAAGAATTTGTTGCAACCCTTAATGCTATAATTTCTTTAAGATCGCATTACCATCAAAAGAAGGAATAATTTTGCTTCGCTCGAAATGGAATAGGTGATGCACTTATATATTTATTGTTTACTTAAATGTGTTAACTTTTTTATTATAACTTAAATATACTGATAATTGGGGTATTCACAACGGTGTCGTAAGTGTCATATTGTTGTATGTCGTAAACTTTAAACGCCTAAAAATTATATTAAGGGGGTTCGCGAAGTACCATGAAAGTCATTATGAATATCTGTAGTAGTAGTGTATAGTTGGTTGAGGTTTCAAGTTCTCTAAACATTTATTTAAACTTTTAAAGTTTACGACATACAACAATACGACACTTACGACACCGTTGTGAATCCCTCAAATATCTTAAATTGATCTGAAACAGTGATTCAAAAAATTTTATATAGTTACATAGGCAGTTACTGCTGTACCAAATACAGTCACTTACAAAAATATTTTGCATCGATTTTTTTGCAATATTCAAAATATTTTTCATGGTATTTTTTTGTTAATTAAAAAAATATATAGCTCATTTTACAACAAAAATCATGTAAATCAAAATTTCACACTTTAGAGAAAGTTGGTTTATGTTCACCAAATTATCATAAAAATATCAAACTTTTTAATCATAATTTTTACAAAAAATTCTATTATGCAACTTTATAGCCCATTCAATTTAATACAATAAAGTGCAATTTTAAAGTTGCTAAAAACTCCCTTGATTTTTGAATTTTTTTTACTGACTGTTGGGCATTTTCTTCCTTACAACGAATTTTTTTGTAGCAAAAAAAAATACAAAATGTCAACGGGACGTTTTCGCAACTTCAAAATTGCACATACATATATATTTTTTTAAATTAACAAAAAAAAACCATGAAAAATATTCTGAATATTGCAAAAAAAATCTATTCAAAATATTTCTGTGAGTGACCGTATTTGCATTTGTACTTGTAGAACAAAAACTATGTTATAAATTAATGAGGATATGTAAATACATACATACATATATGTTTGTCAAATTTTATGTTTGTTTTTTGTTGATCGAAAATACTGATTTATCGCGTTAATAAATATGTAAATGAATTACAATAAATTGTACTTTTTTTTTGTTAATTCAATCTGATTTAAAATACTATAATAGGATGATCACAGATGTGTTGCATTTTTGCCTGAATTTCGGGACAATCCCGCAGAAAAAGTTACTGAACGCAAAACTAGTAAAAACTTGCAAGTGAATAGTTGTTGCACCCTTTTGATATTCTGCTGTAAACATTTTACTATTTATAAATCAGTTTTAAACTCTTTGTTTTACACACAAGCACTTACACAGTCTAGTACATCATTAATATTTTGATTTCCACCCATTTTACTTTTGTTTGTGCTAAACCAATTCAACAAATGGCAGCTTTTGACATTTATTCTTCTTCTTCTTCTGCTACCTAATTTCTGCTAGTAAAAATTTCACTAGCAAGAATTTGCAGCTCTCCGGTGTTGTTACGCTCTCGATTCAGTGCTCTCTTGAAATTTTTTTGGGTTATTAATTTAAAGTTTGGATAAGGGAACCCAACATCCGACTGAGCCACAGCCCAGCTATAGACCGGATAAACCGGGTTCGTTACAATTGGCGCCCAACGTGGGGCCCTTATAAATAAAGGAAGCAGTAAGGGCCAAGGAGGAGAACTCACAGATAACAAAAGTGAAGTGAAGTGATTTGGAAAACTACCAAGCAAAAGTGCAAAGACACCTTTAAAGTGATAGAGACACAGGGTAAAGCCCAGAAATTAAGAACTGTGAAAGTAATCAAACATTCCTTACAAATAAGAGGGTAACTTGAAACAAAGGAACATAAACAAAATAATAATAATAATAAAATAAAATAAAAATGGTGAAAACAAAGTGGGTGTACTACTTAAATAAAAAGGAGCTTGTGACCTATATGACGGAGTTCGGCCCTGACAATTCGGGGACCGTCGAGGAGCTGCGTAAACGCCTCTCTACATTTGTACAAGAGGAAGGGGAGACTGAGAACCATCGCGATCGGGTCACTGATTTAGCGCTTAAGCATAAGCGAGGTCTACAAGCGCGGGGAATGCACCAACACCGAAGAGACCCGAAGTGCTACTACTACCGCCTACACAACAACCCATCAACGACGGCAGCACAAGAGGAACGCCGAACGTGCCAATGTATCCAGTATACGTCGACTCACAACGATCAGCCCCAACTATTATGGACCGCGTACGCAAATGGGGCGTCAAATACGATGGCGGCAAGGACCCGCTGGGTTTCATCGAACGCGTCGAAGAATTAGCCGACGGGTACGAGATAGAAAGAGACGCACTTCCACGAGCATTACCCGAGTTATTTAAGGATAGAGCCCTCGTCTGGTTACGAAACAATCACGGCCACTGGAGAGACTGGGAGACGTGTAAGCGAGATTTCCTGAAGTTCTTGAACTCTCGGTATTTCGAAAGACTCGATGAAGAGATACGGCAGCTTGTTCAACGGCCCAGAGAGGCATTTAAAGACTATGTACTAGCGCTACAAGGGCTAATGCGTCATTCCGACTATACGGAGGCACAAAAGCTTCGACGCATCTATAAGAATTGCCGAAGCGAATACCAGCTGTATATTAAACAAACCGAGTTCAACACTCTTGGAGAGTTGGTAAGTCGGGCAGAAGACTACGAGAAGGAGTCGCAACGAGCATTGCCTCGCGCAATAACCCCGAGACGAAGCGAAGACCGCAACTACACTATCCGAGATGAGCAGAGAAGAGAGAGGTATACGATGCCAGCGAGACGGCAGGATGGAGGCGATTATGCGCCACCTACGGGACAACAACGTAAAAGCGAAGAATCTAGCCGAGTAAAACCACGAACGGCGTGCAGACGATGCGGCGAGGAAGGACATTTCGCCTACGAATGTCGGAACAATATCCAGCAATTCTATTGGACGTGTGGTCGGCGGAACATTCGAACATCAGACTGTTCCCGCGGACAACAGGGAAACGGCCACGGACCCCATTCGCGACGAAGAGTGGGGTCTCCAGTAATGCAACCTCAGTCAATGTAACACCAATTCTTAAGCAAGCGGAAGGGCGAGTAATCGCCAGAGCAACAGTGGATGGTAGAGCAGTAATAGCGGCGGTTGATGCAGAAGCAACAAGAAGTTTTATAAGCATTAGAGCAGCGAACACCCTGGGAATCGAGCGGTTGCGAAGAGTGAACAAGAGAGTGGTGATGGGAGATGGCAGACCAATATCGGTCACAGAAGCGGTAGAGGCGGTGGTAAAAGTGAGCGATCAAGAGCATAGGAGCGAGTTACTCGTCCTACCCGGTTTAGTCGATGACATGGTCCTTGGGACTAAATACCTGGCAAAGGCCAACACAACAGTGAGCTGCGGAGGGCAGACATTAACGCTGAAGGCAGAGGACGATATCCGAACGAAGGCTGCATGTACCACGATGTTAGAAGTGCGCGAAGTAGAGACATCCATCGAGGATACGACGGAAGTCGAAAATTTCTTAAAGAAGGTGGTGCTCGCATTCGAGAAGATAACGGGGACGACTAACATCGCCGCCCATAAGATTATAATGCGAGATGATCGACCCATAAAACAGCGCTACTTTCCCAAAAACCCGAAAATGCAGGAGGTAATAAACAGGGAGATCGACGAGTTGATAGAGAAGCAGCGCATCGAGCGGTCGCACAGCCCACACAGCGCGCCAATCGTGCTCGGTAAGAAGAACAACGGAAAGTGGGGACTTTGCGTGGACTACCGGCAACTTGATGCACGCTCGGTACCGGATGCATACCCACTCCCACGAATCCGACACATTTTGGATCGACTGAGAAGCGCTAAATTCATTAGCAGCTTGGACTTGAAGAATGGGTACTGGCAAATCCCGATGGAAGAGAGTAGTAAGGAGTATACTGCGTTCACTGTGCCAGGACGTGGCCTGTTCCAGTGGCGCGTAATGCCGTTCGGGCTACATTCAGCGCCTGCGACGTTTCAACGAGCACTGGACAAAGTCATCGGACCAGAATTGGAACCGCACGCGTTTGCTTATCTGGACGATATTATTATCACGAGTGCGACGCTAGACCAACACATGGAACACCTGAAAGAAGTGTTTCGACGATTGCGACAGGCAAACCTCAAGACCAACCCAGAGAAGTATGAGTTTTTCAAAAGGAATTTGAAATACCTGGGTCATGTGGTGAGCGAAGAAGGGATTCACACCGATCCTGACAAGATTGCGGCGATTAAAGAATTGACACCGCCAACAAACACACGCGAGTTACGGCGCTTTCTGGGCGTGGCGTCATGGTATCGGCGATTTGTTCCGGATTTCTCGCATATTGCACACCCTC
>NW_016157231.1:213591-213944 GCF_001687245.7 Rhagoletis zephyria
CATCAAATGTGTATATATGGAATCAGGGAAAGCTAAATCGTGGACATTCTTAATCGAATATACTCTATCTCTTTAGCAGAAAAAAAGGCAATTTCCATAAAATCCGTTCCCTGGTGATAACAATAAATTAAAATTTGAATACAAAAAATTATTCTTAAAATTAATATTAAAACTTAACATCAAATAATAGAAATTATCACTCCTAAGAAGAAACTTAACAATAAGGTATAAAAGAGAAAGAAAGAAAGAAGGAGAGAGGAGAGAAAAGCTGGATCCAAGAATTTTGTTTCTCCAGAAGGAGATATTGTCATATATATATATATATATATATATATATATATATATATATATAT
>NW_016157231.1:213973-233653 GCF_001687245.7 Rhagoletis zephyria
ATATATATATGTATTTAACAATTCAAAATATAATTTAGTTCAATAACATATGACAGCCAATTGTGAAGTCCCTGAGTGTAGGGACTTGGGGTCTTCACAAGCTTGATTCCATTTCGCATCACAAAATTGATGTTGCGTTTAATAATGTTACGCGTTATGTTTTTGGCCTCAAAAAATATGACAATATCTCCTTTTGGAGAAACAAAATTCTATAAATGTAGAACTGTTGAATTTATTTATACATATTAAACGAACTGCTACCCAATAAACATTGTGGCGAACGTTCGATAATGACCTTCGATATCCAATATGCATATCGAACTGAGAACGAACTCATAACCAACCTTAGTTTTCCAACGTTCATAGTGTATTGGAAATACACTCGAAATTGGTTCGAAAATAAAATGAGAACCATAGTAACTAGAGAGAAAATTGCGTATTTTAATGCTTTTGGGAATTTTATGTTTATTATAAAGTTTCATTTTTTCAACTAAAGCGAGTCGCGCGTTTGTTTTCGGGAAAATAAAAATTGGTAACTAGCAATTTAGATAATAATATAATTTATATAAAATGAAAACTTCAAAAAAAAATTAGACGTGAATGCAGTGAAATTGTAAGCATGCTAATGCAACCTCAACAACAACAAATGAATGTTGACGCAGAGTTCGAGCAGATTTCAATTACATTTTTCCAGCAAGCCAAAACCCGTATAAAAAAAGACGCTTTATCACGAAAATATTAAAACTAGAGAGTTAATAGTTAGAATAAGTATTTTTCTTTTATGTACTTAAATAACATCCTGAGGATCATCTCTTAATTTAACTAATTTGTTTTTTAATGAAGTATACTTTATTTAACCACGCATTTCTTATAAAAAAATTACAAAAACCTCTAAAATAAAAAGTAACTATACTTAAACGTTAATCAAATATACTTTCCTTTTTTCAAAAACAAAAATGTATAACCAATATTTATTAGGCNGTTTTCTTTTTTCAAAAACAAAAATGTTTAACCAATATTTATTAGGCTTGGTTAACAATTCGTAAATGATTGGAAAACAGATCTCTTTTTTCTAGTCCCACCTTCGATAATGAATGTGGAAATAGGTTAGTATTGGATTCGAGAACTAGGCCGTTCTCCGGCAAAACGGAACCTTCGTTATCCAACGTATTTTACCTTCGTTATGAATTCGAAATCCAGCTCATTCTCAAAGGGAAATATAAGACAATAACTCTCTCATTAAAATTTCCCTTCGACAATGGGCTGGATTTCGAATTCATAATGAAGTTAAAATACATTGGATAACGAAGGTTCCGCTTTGCTGGAGAATGGCCTAGTATTCGAATCGAATAGTAAGTAACATTGATTATCGAAGGTGAGACTTGAAAAAAAGATTAGTTTTCCAATCATTTTCGAATTGTTAACCAAGCCCAATGTTTATTGGGTAATTATATACATACATACGTGAAATCGAAATACGTATGTACATATTAGGGATGTNACGTGAAATCGAAATACATATGTACATATTAGGGATGTTAATCCCGGGATCCCGGGATTTCGGGATCCCGGTCTTTTTTAAGTCCCGAATATCCCGGGATTAGTTGATTTAAATCCCGGGAGTGCTGGAAACAATTTTTTTGTTAGCCAATTAAATTTTTATCACAAATATCCCCTCTCAAGGGNGTATGTACATATTAGGGATGTCAATCCCGGGATTTCGGGATGCCGGTCTTTTTTGTCTTTTTTAAGCCCCGAATATCCCGGGATTAGTCGATTTAAATCCCGGGATTGCTGGAAACAATTTTTTTGTTAGCCAATTAAATTTTTATCACAAATATCCCCTCTCAAGGGCAAATTAAGAATTTGTTGCAACCCTTAATGCTATAATTTCTTTAAGATCGCATTACCATCAAAAGAAGGAATAATTTTGCTTCCTCGAAATGTAATAGGTGATGCACTTATATATTTATTGTTTACTTAAATGTGTTAACTTTTTTATTATTACTTAAATATACTGATAATATCTTAAATTGATCTGAAACAGTGATTCAAAAAATTTTATATAGTTACATAGGCAGTTACTGCTGTACCAAATACAGTCACTTACAAAAATATTTTGCATCGATTTTTTTTTGGAATATTCAAAATATTTTTCATGGTATTTTTTTGTTAATTAAAAAAAATATATAGCTCATTTTACAACAAAAATCATGTAAATCAAAATTTCACACTTTAGAGAAAGTTGGTTTAAGTTCACTAAATTATCATAAAAATATCAAACTTTTTAATCATAATTTTTACAAAAAATTTTACATTCAATTTAATTAAATAAAGTGCAATTTTAAAGTTGCTAAAAACTCCCTTGATTTTTGAATTTTTTTTACTGACGATGTTGGGCATTTTCTTCCTTATAACAAATTTTTTTGTAGCAAAAAAAAAATAAAAAATGTTAACGGGATGTTTTCGCAACTTCAAAATTACAAATACATATATATTTTTTTAAATTAAAAAAAAAATACCATGAAAAATATTCTGAATATTGCAAAAAAAAATCTATTCAAAATATTTCTGTGAGTGACCGTATTTGCATTTGTACTTGTAGAACAAAAACTATGTTATAAATTAATGAGGATATGTACATACATACATACATATATGTTTGTCAAATTTTATGTTTGTTTTTTGTTGATTGAAAATACTGATTTATCGCCTTAATAAATATGTAAATGAATTACAATAAATTGTACTTTTTTTTTGTTNGTGAAAATACTGATTTATCGCGTTAAAAAATATGTAAATGAATTACAATAAATTGTACTTTTTTTTGTTATATCAATCTGATTTAAAATACTATAAAAGGATGATCACAGATGTGTTGCATTTTTGCCTGAATTTCGGGACATTCCCGGGATCCCGGGATTGTATTTTCAGATCCCGAAAATCCCGGTATCGACAAAACCCCGAAAATTCACATTTCTAGTACATATCTATATTGAAATTTGAAGTACATACATACGTACTTAGGTATGAACAAGTAAAAGGAAGTACAGAAAATATTACCAACAATGTTAGGTTTGTATAGTAACTTCTCCAGTAAAACATTGCAGCCAGAGCGTAAAAGCAAAATAGAGCGTAAAATTGAGAAGAGAAAACTAGCAGAAAAAGTTACTGAACGCAAAACTAGTAAAAACTTGCAAGTGAATAGTTGTTGCACCCTTTTGATATTCTGCTGTAAAGATTTTACTATTTATAAATCAGTTTTAAACTCTTTGCTTTACACACAAGCACTTACACAGTCTAGTACATCATTAATATTTTGATTTCCACCCATTTTACTTTTGTTTGTGCTAAACCAATTCAACAAATGACGGCTTTTGACATTTATTCTTCTTCTTCTTCTGCTAGCTAATTTCTGCTAGTAAAAATTTTACTAGCAAGAATTTGCAGCTCTCCGGTGTTGTTACGCTCTCGATTAAGTGCTCTCTTACAAATTTTTTGAGTTATCATACACTTTTCCAGTAAAAATTTGCAGGTTCCAGTACAAATTAGTACTGACTATTGGTTACTATACAAACCTGTTGTTAGGATAACTGTCTGCCTGCGTGCAGGACAGTATAAATAGAGCAGCAAATGTAATTTGAGATCACTTCTGGAAGAGTAGTCGTATACTCCAGTCGATCGTGAAAACGCAGATTGGAATGACTAAGCAACGATTGTGAAGACTAAGTTGCTTAGTAGGTAGGTAAGGTATATGATGTGACGCGAAAACGCTGCCAAAGCAATACGTTATATCGGTGTGACGTGGAAACGCTGCCAAGTAGTACTTATATGGTGTGACGTGGAAACGCCGCCAAGGAAATACGCTATATTGGTGTGACGTGCAAACGCTGCCAACTAAATAGCGAAATAAAGAAGCGTCACTATAGGAATCATTGGCGTATTTAATTTAACGTTTGGATAAGGGTACCCAACATCCGACTGAGCCACAGCCCAGCTATAGACCGGATAAACCGGGTTCGTTACAATTGGCGCCCAACGTGGGGCCCTTATAAATAAAGGAAGCAGTAAGGGCCAAGGAGGAGAACTCACAGATAACAAAAGTGAAGTGAAGTGATTTGGAAAACTACCAAGCAAAAGTGCAAAGACACCTTTAAAGTGATAGAGACACAGGGTAAAGCCCAGAAATTAAGAACTCTGAAAGTAATAAAACATTCCTTACCAATAAGAGGGTAACGTGAAACAAAGGAACATAAACAAAATAATAATAATAAAATAAAATAAAAATGGTGAAAACAAAGTGGGTGTACTACTTAAATAAAAAGGAGCTTGTGACCTATATGACCGAGTTCGGCCTTGACAATTCGCGGACCGTCGAGGAGCTGCGTAAACGCCTCTCTACATTTGTACAAGAGGAAGGGGATACTGAGAACCATCACGATCGGGTCACTGATTTAGCGCTTAAGCATACGAGGTCTACAAGCGCGGGGAATGCACCAACACCGAAGAGACCCGAAGTGCTACTACTACCGCCTACACAACAACCCATCAACGACGACAGCACAAGAGGAACGCCGAACGTGCCAATGTATCCAGTATACGTCGACTCACAACGATCAGCCCCAACTATCATGGACCGCGCACGCAAATGGGGCGTCAAATACGATGGCGGCAAGGACCCGCTGGGTTTCATCGAACGCGTCGAAGAATTAGCCGACGGGTACGAGATAGAAAGAGACGCACTTCCACGAGCATTACCCGAGCTATCTAAGGATAGAGCCCTCGTCTGGTTACGAAACAATCACGGCCACTGGAGAGACTGGGAGACGTGTAAGCGAGATTTCCTGAAGTTCTTCTTGAACTCCCGTTATTTCGAAAGACTCGATGATGGGATACGGCAGCTTGTTCAACGGCCCAGAGAGGCATTTAAAGACTATGTACNTCAACGCATCTATAAGAACTGCCGAAGCGAATACCAGCTGTATATTAAGCAAACTGAATTCAACACTCTTGGAGATTTGGTAAGTCTGGCCGAAGACTACGAGAATATTGTAGCAGAGAAGGAGTCGCAACGAGCATTGCCCCGCGCAATAACCCCGAGACGAAATGAGGAGCGCAACTACACTATCCGAGAGGAGCAGCGAAGAGAGAGGCATACGATGCCAGCCAGACGGCACGATGGAACCGATTTTGCGCCACCTACGGGACACCAACGTAAAAGCGAAGGATCTAGCCGAGTAAACCCACGAACGGCGTGCAGACGATGCGGCGAAGACGGACATTTCGCCTACGAATGTCGCAACGATATCCAGCAATTCTGTTGGACGTNTATTGTAGCAGAGAAGGAGTCGCAACGGGCATTGCCTCGCGCAATAACCCCGAGACGAAGCGAAGAGCGCAACTACACAATCCGAGATGAGCAGAGAAGAGAGAGGTATACGATGCCAGCGAGACGGCAGGATGGAGGCGATTATGCGCCACCTACGGGACAACAACGTAAAAGCGAAGAATCTAGCCGAGTAAACCCACGAACGGCGTGCAGACGATGCGGCGAAGACGGACATTTCGCCTACGAATGTCGCAACGATATCCAGCAATTCTGTTGGACGTGTGGTCGGCGGAACATTCGAACTTCAGACTGTTGCCGTGGGAAACAGGGAAACGGCCAAGGACCCCATTCGCGACGNAATGCGGCGAAGACGGACATTTCGCCTACGAATGTCGGAACAATATCCAGCAATTCTGTTGGACATGTGGTCGGCGGAACATTCGAACATCAGACTGTTGCCGCGGACAACAGGGAAACGGCCATGGACCTCATTTGCGACGAAGAGTGGGGTCTCCAATAATGCAACCTCAGTCAATGTAACACCAATTCTTAAGCAAGCGGAAGGGCGAGTAATCGCCAGAGCAACAGTGGATGGTAGAGCAGTATTAGCGGCGGTTGATACGGGAGCAACAAGAAGTTTTGTAAGCATTAGAGCAGCGAACACCCTGGGAATCGAGCGGTCACGAAGAGTGAACAAAAGAGTGGTGATGGGAGATGGCAGACCAATAGCGGTCACAGAAGCGATAGAGGCGGTAGTAAAGGTGGGCGATCAAGAGCATAGGAGCGAGTTACTCGTCCTACCCGGTTTGGTCGATAACATGGTCCTTGGGACTAAATACCTGGCAGAGCCCAACACAACAGTGAGCTGCGGAGGGCAGACATTAACGCTGAAGGCAGAGGACGATATCCGAACGAAGGCTGCATGTACCACGATGTTAGAAGTGCGCGAAGTACAGAGAGATGAGGAAGGCGAAAAGGCAGCAAATGAACAACCCACATCCATCGAGGATACGACGGAAGTCGAAAATTTCTGAAAGAAGGAGGTGCTCGCATTCGAGAAGATAACGGGGATGACTAACATCGCCGCCCATAAGATTATAATGCGAGATGATCGACCCATAAAACAGCGCTACTTTCCCAAAAACCCGAAAATGCAGGAAGTAATAAACAGGGAGGTCGACGAATTAATAGAGAAGCAGTGCATCGAGCCCTCGCATAGCCCACACAGCGCGCCAATCGTGCTCGTAAAGAAGAAAAACGGAAAGTGGNTGGACTACCGGCAACTTGACGCGCGCTCGGTACCGGATGCATACCCACTCCCACGAATCCGATACATTTTGGATCGACTGAGAAGCGCTAAATTCATTAGCACCTTGGACTTGAAGAATGGGTACTGGCAAATCCCGATGGAAGAGAGTAGTAAGGAGTATACTGCGTTCACTGTGCCAGGACGCGGTCTGTTTCAGTGGCGCGTAATGCCGTTCGGGCTACATTCAGCGCCTGCGACGTTTCAACGAGCGCTGGACAAAGTCATCGGACCAGAACTGGAACCGCACGCGTTTGCTTATCTGGACGATATTATCATCACGAGTGCGACGCTAGACCAACACATGGAACACCTGAAAGAAGTGTTTCGACGATTGCGGCAGGCGAACCTCAAAATCAACCCAGAGAAATGTGAGTTTTTCCAAAAGAGTTTGAAATACCTGGGTCATGTGGTGAGCGAAGAAGGGATTCACACCGACCNTAGTCCAAGCGCAGGACAGATGGGCATCCGCAAGACGATAACGAGAGCGACGGCACGTTACTACTGGCCCGGAATGTTCAGGGACATAAAGAGGTATGTCCGACAGTGTACTACCTGCCAGATTTACAAGCCCAGCCAACAGAAAGCTGCGGGAAAGATGCTAACCCAGATCGCAGAAGAACCTTGGGCCACAGTATGCGCAGACTTTGTGGGACCATTGCCACGATCAAAGCACGGAAACACAACCGTACTAGTCTTTATCGACAAGTTTTCCAAATGGGTAGAAATTGTGCCTCTACGGATGGCGACAGCTGAAGGCCTCAACAAAGCGTTTCGAGAACGCGTACTCGCTAGATTCGGAGTCCCGAAAATTGTAATAACTGACAATGGAACACAGTTCACCAGCAGAGAGTTCAAACGGCTACTACGAGAGTACGGGGTTAAGCATCAACTCACCGCACCATACACGCCACAAGAAAATCCGACGGAGAGGGCAAACCGCAACATAAAGAGAATGCTTGCACAGTTTACCGGAAAAGAACAGCGAAATTGGGACGACTTACTACCCGAAATGACACTAGCGCTTAATACCAGTGTTTGCGAAGCCACCGGCTACAGTCCTGCCTTCTTAGTGCAAGGACGCGAGCCGCGAGTACCAAAAGCCCTCTACGACGAACAAACTTTCGGTACCGGCCAAGCGAATCCTCCCCCGGCATGCACCTGAGCCTAATTCGACGCAAGGCGAAGAATAGGTAAATTTCGGTCATAGACAGAAATATGATAACTCGGCAATTGCCAAATAGGGGAGCGATTTCCATGAAAAGGAGACCCTAAGGAGAGAGAAGAAGAAGAGAAAATATAAGAGAAAAGGAGGGAAGAAGAAGAGGGAGTTTAAAAGAAAGAAGAAGAAAAAGCAGTTTAAAGGAAAGTAGAAGAAGGAGTTTAGAAGAAAAAGGGAGAATGAGAAGAAGAAGGAGAAGAAGAACGAGGTTGTAGCGCGAGAATACTATGAAAAAAGGAGATAATTCATGCCAAGAGAAATAAACAAACAAAAATTTTGAATAGCATTAATATAAAAACAAACATAATAAGGCAATATAATTATTAGTATGTATAAAACCTATTAATAAACAATAAGGTCAGCAAATACAATAATAATAACAAATATAATAATAATAATTAGTATCGTAAAACGGATACATCATTTACCAAGCTGGCAACACTATTCCGATACTGACATATCGATCCCTGAGAAAAAAATCCCCCTTTTGGGAGAGTGGGCAACATTGCAACACAACAGCTGAATAAGACAATAACAAACTAAAATATTGTAAACCAAAAAATAACAAAATGCAAATAATTTGGAAATATACAGTTTGTCNCTGACATATCGATCCCTGAGAAAAAAATCCCCCTTTTGGGAGAGTGGGCAACATTGCAACACAACAGCTGAATAAGACAATAACAAACTAAAATATTGTAAACCAAAAAATAACAAAATGCAAATAATTTGGAAATATACAGTTTGTCGCGCAAAGGCAACTGTTTCCCAAATGTTTAATATAAAAGGACATCGCAAAAAGGACCCGGTACTCAAAAAGTGACTGCAGAGATGGATACACGGCCAACTGGAGAAATTTTCAAGGCGATGGGCGTAAAGACGACACTTTGAAAGTGCGTTTGCGCCGCCTGACGGAAGCAGAAATTAGGCAGCATACTGGCGTTGGTGGAGGAGAAGGCGTTGAAGACAACGCAAGTCAGGACAGCACAGAGATTTGCGTACACGAAAGCCCAAACAGCGGTGCGAGTGATGAGGGGCGCTGGAGTCCTGCATCATGGAACCCAAGCGACTACACGAATCGGAGTTTAGTAGCAAGCAGCGACGCGGGTAGCGGCACATTTACGCCAGCAGAAGTATGCGGCGATAGCAACGACGATGACTACGAGTGGCATCTAGGCGAGATGATAAGGGCGCCCACGCCAATCGAGGTGTCCGATGACAGCTATAACGAGCCACGCAGGGGCGAAATGGACATCGAACAGGAGGACTGCCAACGCCCAGGTGAGGGTTATATAGAGTATGTCCGGCGCATCACTATGACGATGCGAATTTTTAACGACGCGTCACACAACACCGAATCGTGGCGACAACCAGCTGCGCAGGCGTTGTGCGACGTAGCAGCGGCGACAATATCAAGTGATAATAGAGGCGATGAAGGCAGCGAAGAGGAGAATGCGCTCACCCTGTTGGTGGAGGAAGACCGCGGGTTGGAGCAGTTGTTGGAGGAGTTGGCCAGCACAAACACAGAGCCAGCAGACCCGATGATGATCCACGAAATCGAACGCTGGTTGCAGGACGACAATCTACAGACAGAAGCACTACCCGGTAACTGGCGAAACTTCAGCTGCTCAAACCCGGTGCCAATGGAACTGGTAAGGGTCATTCAGGAGCGGCTGCAGCGACAACAAACTAAACGCCAGACATTCAGGCATGCGGTGGGCACAATGGTGTACCGCGTACGTATTACAGGCTCGGGGATGGTAACAATCACGTGTCCAGAGGGAAGTAAAGGGGGGGGGTTGGGGGTGTGAAGACCCCAAGTACCGACACTCAGGGACTTCACAATTGGCTGTCATATGTTATTGAACTAAATTATATTTTGAATTGTTAAATACATATATATATATATATTGATATAAATGTAGAACTGTTGAATTTATTTATACATATCAAACGAATTGCTAATTATATACATACATACGTGAAATCGAAATACATATGTACATATCTATATTGAAATTTGAAGTACATACATACGTACTTAGGTATGAACAAGTAAAAGGAAGTAAAGAAAATATTAGCAACAATGTTGTTAGGATAACTGTCTGCCTGCGTGCAGGACAGTATAAATAGAGCAGCAAATGTAATTTGAAATCACTTCTGGTAGAGTAGTCGTATACTCCAGTCGATCGTGCAAACGCAGATTGGAATGGCTAAGCAACGATTGTGAAGACTAAGTTGCTTAGTAGGTAGTTAAGGTATATGGTGTGACGTGGAAACGCTGCCAAAGCGATACGTTATATTGGTGAGACGTGAAANTTATAGGAATCATTGGCGTATTTATTTTAACATTTGGATAAGGGAACCCAACATCCGACTGAGGCACAGCCCAGCTATAGACCGGATAAACCGGGTTCGTTACAAGCTTGAGTTGAATAGCTAGCTTTCTGCGAGTCTTCAAAGGCGTAAATGACACTGACATTCTCAATCTACGTAAAACAGAATGCACATTACTCACAGCTCTATTTTTATGGTCAGAACAGCTGAACTTAGAATTAACAACGAAGCCTAAATTTAGAATTTGGTAGTAAATTCAAGGACACTATTATAGCCCTGACAGACATGTGGTTTTTAAACAATGGTTGAAAAAATGTGGCGAAAGCCACAATAAATAATTATTTCAAACGTGCGGTAGCACGAACAATATGGCAACACAAACCGATTGAGTCAGCTGACCCATGCGTACAAGCAGCGCTGAAACGAATGTGAAAAGAAAAGGTAATACCGAGTACATAGGAAAATAACAAGAACTTGTTTTGGCAGGCGATTGATATAAAAAGGCTGATCCTAACTGATGTAAAGCCTCTTTTTACGTTATTCGCAGCTACGGACTGTAAATTAAATAAAATCCAGTTTTGTTCTACAAACCGCGCCTTTCTTTTCTTTTGGTTGAGTACACTAAATCACCACACTGGTGACCCCGACGTGATAGCGTAGATAGTTTACCCGCTTTCACCATTAATTATACTGCATTAACTATTCATCGAAGTTTCGAGTGCGTTTTGGTCTTGCACATTGTGAGTTGGTTTGGTGCATCAAGCGCACACGTGGCTGGGTCGTCCAAGCGCCCATTTCGAGTATTCTTGAGTATTGGCCCCTTGCTGAACATCTAAGGACTTCGCGCTGCCCAGAAGATACCAAAGGCCTTTTATTGGTTTAAATATCTAGACGAAATCGTTATGCCGGATAACGCTGGAGCGCAAGTGCCCGACAGTGCAACGTCGCTTCAACGCGTCTCGATACGGTGTCCCGCCTTCAATGCCGAACGCCCTGCTTTGTGGTTTGCCCAACTGGAAGGGCAGTTTCATCTCGCTGGAATTTCTGACGTAATAACGAGGTATCATTACGACTCGTCACATCTCGATGCCAAAGCCGCTGTTGAGGTAGAGGACCTCCTCTTGAACATGCCGGCAGCGATACCCTATACTCGCCTGAAGGAGGCGCTCGTCGAACGCCTTACGCTCTCCCGTGATGCACGACTCCAACAGCTTCTCGACCGAGAAACCTTGGGCGACAGGAAACCATCACAGTTCCTTCGCCATCTCAGGAGCCTCGACGATACCGTTCCCGATAACATCCTCCGGACCAAGTGGTTAAGCAGGTTACCGATGACGACGCAATCCATTCTTGCATCTCAGGCCGACATGACTCTTGATAAACTTGCAGCCCTCGCCGATAAAATCCACGAAATCGCATTGCCGGCAGCACACATCAATGCCGTCCTGGAGACAACTACATCAGCCGTCGAGGCACGTTTTTCTCGCCTCGAAGCTTCAATAAGCGAGCTAGCCTCAGCGCTTAAGGGGCGGAGTGCCGACCGCTCACGTGCTGGTATCACCAAAACTTCGTCAACAGAGCCAAACGTTGCAGATCGCCTTGCTCGTTCCAGGGAAACGCCTCGTCGGACCTTTAGCGGCGGTTAACGGCCCCTCATTCGAATCAAGCCGGCTCTTCGTAATTGATCGCACCAGTAAAGTCCAATATCTGGTGGACACTGGCGCTGACCTATGCACGTTTCCCAAGTCTCTAGCTCCTTGAGCATCGCAACGAGTCAACTATACTCTTATTGCAGCAAATGGCTCGACGATCAACACTTATGGCTGCGTAATCCTATCGCTTAACCTCGGGCTCAGAAGAGATTTCAGATGGCGATTCGTAGTAGCGGACACGACCAAACCTATTATTGGTGCTGACTTTTTGGCACATTTCGGCATTTTACCTGACCTGAAGAACGGTTGCCTAATCGACTCTTTAACCGGAGTATCGACGTCATGTAAAGTATCATTATCTAAAATTGTCTCAGAAATCAAGGTCACGCCTGTCGACTCCTCATGGTCGAGTCTCATCGCAGACTTCCCGAATCTGACGAAACCTGAAGGAATGTGCCTGCCTGCCAAACACAAGACGTTACACACATAGCCACTACACCCGGACCTCCGGTATCCAGCAAGGCTCGTCGTCTCGCCCCTGACAAGCTCAAAATCGCCAAGGCGGAGTTTGATAAAATGATGCTACTGGGAATAACTCAACGTTCGAAGAGTCCCTGGTCATCTCCGCTCGACCTGGTACCCAAAAAGTCAGGCGAATGGCGACCTTGTGGGGATTATCGACAGCTAAATGCACGAACGATACCGGATCGATATCCCGTCCGTGTGCTAGAGGACTTTACCGCCAATCTCGCTGGAAAAAGGATCTTCTCGACCATCGACCTTGTACGCGCTTTCAATCAGATTCCCGTAGCCACAGATGATGTTAACAAAACGGCCATTATTACACCATTCGGCCTCTTCGAGTTCCCGTTCATGTCGTTCGGTCTACGGAATGCCGCACAGACATTCCAACGGTTTATCGACGAGGTGACACGGGGCCTAGACGATTTCGCATTCCCGTATATCGACGACAACCTCATCACTTCCCAGGACATCGAGGAACACCGCAAACATCTTCGCACGTTTTTCGATCGGCTGACAAAATACGGTGTCGTAATCAACACCGCTAAGTGCCATTTTGGTCAGCCAGAAGTTGACTTCCTCGGACATCGCATCTCGGGAGAGGGAATTTTACCACTTCCAGCGAAAGTTGAGGCGATAGCCAACTTCCCTCGCCCCACAACGATCCGTAAACTGCGTGAGTTCCTCGGTATGATAAATTTTTACCGAAAATTCCTTAAAAATGCTGCTAAGTTTCAGGCTCCCCTGCACGAATATACCCAAGGCGCTTCAGTCAAAGGCTTTCAACCAGTTGCTTGGACACCGGAGGGCGATGCTGCTTTCGTCGCTTGCAAGGAGGAGTTGCGAAAAGCGACCTTGCTGGTATACCCGGATACAACGCTTCCGTGGGCGATCTTTACCGATGCTTCAGAGAACGCCATCGGAGCCGTCCTCCAGCAACGACGAGGACAAAGCTGGGAGCCGCTGGCCTTCTTTAGCCAGAAGCTTAAACCCGCACTAAGAAAACACTGCCCGTACGATCGTGAACTCCATACTATATATGCTGCTTTGCGAAAATTTCGTTATATATTCGAAGCACGGCACGTGACGATCTTCACAGATCATAAGCCTTTACTTCACGCTTTCGCCCAGGACCCCGATAGAGCGACACCATGGCAATTCCATCGACTGGATTTTATCGGCCAGTTTTCGACTGATATGCAGCACGTATCTGGCAAAGATAACGTCGTCGCAGATGCTCTTTCTAGCATTGAGGAGATCTCCGCAGCAGTCTCTGTGAATGAGCTTGCCGAAGCTCAAGCTGGCGACGAGGAGCTACAGCAACGTATACAGGAGCAACAACACGATTCCCTAACCCTACGTTCCGTAAATATTCCAGGTTGTGACGAGCTAATATATTGTGACATATCCGGCAATCTGATTCGCCCTTTTGTACCAGCACTACTGAGAAAAAGAATTTTGGACGCCCTACATAGCATTAGTCACCCCGGAGCACGAGCATCTATAAAGCTGGTGACGCAACGCTACGTCTGGCCCAATATCAAGCGAGACTGTCGCCTGTGGGCCCGAACATGCATAGTCTGCCAACGAAACTAGGTAACTCGTCATGTCTCATCCCCCATTCAAAATTTTCCAGGACGAACGAGGCGATTTGAGCATATCCACGTGGACATCATCGGGCCATATGTCCCGTCCAAAGGATATCGTAACTGCCTTACGATCATTGACCGCTTCACCAGGTTTCCAGAGGCGTTCCCCATCGAGAACACTGGAGCCGAATGTGTCGCCCGTACTCTTTTTTCTGGATGGATATGCCGCTATGGAGTGCCGCTCCGAATTACGACCGACCAGGGGACACAGTTCGAGAGTCAGCTCTTTAACGCTCTCGCTCGCCTTCTTGGCAGCAAACACATACATACCACCACATTCCATCCACAGTCGAATGGAACGGTGGAACGCCTACACCGTCACCTGAAAGAAGCAATTCGCTGTCATGAAAACAACTCGTGGGTGGAAATGCTACCTATTGTGCTTCTAGGAATTCCCGCCGCCTGGAAGGAAAACCTTGGCGCGACTCCTGCTGATCTCGTTTATGGAGAGCCGCTTCGCCTACCGGGGGAATTCCTCGCTCCTTCACCGCGACGAGGGTTACCACCTTCCAATATCGCAGAACGCCTTAGAAATCACTTCGCCGATCTCGCTCCTCAACCCGTCGCCCGACATGGCCAGAGGAAGACGTTCATCTTTAAGGAGTTAGCTAGCTGCTCACACGTTTTCGTTCGCCGCGACGCCCCGCGTCACGCCTTCACTTCGCCATATGAGGGACCTCACCGAGTTATATCAAGGCATGAGAAGCATTTTGTTGTAGAGATCAGAGGCGAAAACACGGTGATTTCTATCGTGCTCCCAGACAGCGGGGATGAAGATAGCGCCGAGAACGACAGCGACGCAGAAGACAGCAATGCCACGCTTACTTCGCCATCTTCACCTGCGACCCCTCAACCTGGAACATCTCGACTTTCCTCATCGTATCACCCATCTAACTCTGTTTCTAGCTCATCTACGCCATCGACACAAAAGCGTGTCAGATTTCGCTGAGTTACATCAACTGTTTTCAAAAAGCACTATTATTAATTTCCTTTTCGCAGAAGGGGAGTACTTATGGCGAAAGCCACAATAAATAATTATTTCAAACGTGCGGTAGCACGAACAATATGGCAACACAAACCGATTGAGTCAGCTGACCCATGCGTACAAGCAGCGCTGAAACGAATGTGAAAAGAAAAGGTAATGCCGAGTACATAGGAAAATAACAGGAACTTGTTTTGGCAGGCGATTGATATAAAAAGGCTGATCCTAACTGATGTAAAGCCTCTTTTTACGTTATTCGCAGCTACGGACTGTAAATTAAATAAAATCCAGTTTTGTTCTACAAACCGCGCCTTTCTTTTCTTTTGGTTGAATGCACTAAATCACCACAAAAAAATTTGTAACAGCAATTTTTTGATGCAGCTTACTTCTGTTTGACACGTAGATCATGGATCCACAGTCTTGCCCCTAAATTTAATTTGGCAACATTCCGTCATCTTGGATGTAAGTTTTTTTTTTTGTTTTTGCGATTTGCAGGCTTATTTTGCATTTTTCGTAAAAAATTGTTAAATACAAACATGTAGAGAATTTCATTTGCCACATTTGTTATATACAAGATTTTCTAAAAATAGCATTTTTTATTGTAAAAAATTTGCAAAAACTGTGAAAAAAAATTTACATTGTCACGGTTTTCACCATTTTTTGACAATTTCTGTTGACAATACACAGCATATTGAAATTCCACAGATGTAGAGAATTTAATTCTCCACAAATTTTGTACCAACATTTTTTTTTGTACGGTGCTTAGATCACGGCCGAGAACGTGCCAAACATAGCGATTAGTCCACTAAAAATAGATAAATTTGGTAGGAAAAAAAAAACAAAAAAAATTGTAACGGCGATTTTTCGATGCAGTTTACTTCTATTTTACACGTAGATCATGGATCCACAGTCTTGCCCCTAAATTTCATTTGGCAACATTCCGCCATCTTAGATTTAATTTTTGTTTTTGTTTTTTGGGATTTGCATTTAATTTCCCACATTTATTATATAGATGGGTTTTTAAAAATAGCAGTTTTTATTGTAAAAAATTAGCAAAAACTGCGAAAAAATTTTATATTGTCACGGTTTTCGCCATTTTTTTACAATTTCTGTTGAAAATACATAGCATATTGGAATTCCAAAGATGTAGAGAATTTCATTCTCCACAACTCTTGTACCCACATTTGTTTTGTACGACGCTTAGATCACGGCGGGAACGCGATAAACATAGCGATTGTACGGGATGCGCCGTAAAACTTATTTCTACACCTTCACCTGCTTTCATTAAAAAGCAAAAAACAATGCCCGTGGATTACGCCAACTGGGGACACCACGATAAATAAAAACGCGCCGAAAAACTCTATTTCAGCGGTAGTGTGGAAATAAGTTTTACGGCGCATCCCGTACATCGCTATGTTTATCGTGTTCCCGGCTGTGATCTAAGCGTCGTAGAAAACAAATGTAGGTACAAAAGTTGTGGAGAATGGAATTTCAATATGCTATGCATTTTCAACAGAAATTGTCAAAAAATGGCGAAAACCGTGACAATGTAAAATTTTTTCGCAGTTTTTGCTAATTTCTTACAATAAAAAATGCTGTTTTTAAAAAACCTTCTATGTAACAAATGTGGGAAGTTAAATTCTCTATATATATGTATTAAACAATTTTTTACGAAAAATGCAAAATAAGCCTGCAAATCGCAAAAAAAAACAAAAAATTAATTAAATCTTAAGATGGCGGAATGTGGCCAAATGAAATTTAGGGGTAAGACTGTGGATCCATGATCTACGTGTCAAATAGAAGTAAAATGCATCAAGAAATCGCGGTTACAAATTTTTTGTATTTTTTCCTACCAAATTTACCTAATTTTACTGGGCTAATCGCTATGTTTGGCACGTTCTCGACCGTGATCTAAGAGCCGTACAAAAAAAAATTAGGTGTAAAGGTATTGAAGAATGAAGTTCTCTACAACTTTGGAATTTCAATATGCTATGTATTTTCAACAGAAATTGTCAAAAAATGGCGAAAACCGTGACAATGTAAAATTTTTTCACAGTTTTTGCTAATTTTTACTATAAAAAATGCTACTTTTATAAAACCTTTTATATAGCAAATGTGGGAAATTAAATTCTCTACATATTTGTATTTAATAATTTTTTACGAAAAATGCAAAATAATCTTAAAAATCGCAAAAAACCCAAAAGAAACTTAAATCCAAGATGGCGGAATGTTGCCAAGTGAAATTTAGGGGCAAGACTGTGGATCCATGATCTGCGTGTCAAATAGAAGTAAACTGCATCAAAAAATCGCTGTTACAAAGTTTTTTCAAATTTCCTACCAAATTTATTTAATTTTACTGGGCTATGTTGGACCAGCGCGAGCAAAATGGCATACATACATGCTGTCAGTTCACTGTCTCTGTTTGTTTTCACCACACATTTTTGGTGAAATTTTTGTGACTCTCTGGCTGTGTTTCATGGTATACTTAATGTGACCAACCGTACTTCTTTCGGAAGTACAGTACTTCTTTTTGCGCCGTTGTACTTCGTACTTCGAAGTTCAGTCAAATGTACTTCATTGCAATGTTTTGCACTACCCAAGGCACATTGAACAGGTAGTATCAGTAGNGTGACTCTCTGGCTGTGTTTCATGGTATACTTAATGTGACCAACCGTACTTCTTTCGGAAGTACAGTACTTCTTTTTGCGCCGTTGTACTTCGTACTTCGAAGTTCAGTCAAATGTACTTCATTGCAATGTTTTGCACTACCCAAGGCACATTGAACAGGTAGTATCAGTAGAGCAGCTGATTTATTTTTTATTTTTTCAAATTATTCGGTTGCTAAAATGTCAAAAAATATAAATTGTAAAAATCTTTTTGCATGGGAAACCTTTTCCCCGTACAAAACACGCTATTGAAAAGCGAAGTTTGGAACGTTCACCTAACTCCGCAGTTCAAACGCTAATTACTGGGCCTTGCATATGATGGATAAATGCTTCGAGAAGCAAACAAAATTTACTAACAGGCATGCTCTGGATTTTGAATTCGAGTAAAAAAATATCGAATTCCATTTGAATTCACATTTGCGTGCTCCACATTTATCGGAGTAGTTTTTCAATTGTAATCGTTTTCGAAATGATATCGAACAATATTGCCTGCTCTATAAATCGAATGCACTTTCAGTTGGCCGTGCTAAATTAAATTCAAGAGACAAAAAAAGTAAGTCGTATAATTATTTTGTTTAAATTTTTAAAGAAAACTAACAAAAGATTTTAAATTTTTATGTAAAGCAACCCCGATATGGCCAAAGGCTTCATAAAAGGCGATAAGGCGAAGAGTGACATGCAATGGAGAGAGCTAGTAGACGAACTGAACAGTAAAGTTCTGAACACATTGAAAACGACGAGCTACGGACCACAGCTTCCAATTTGTCATCTTCATTATCTAAACGCTTTGTCGATGGCGACATGATTTCTTTGAACGCGGCAGCGACATCATGAATTTGTATGAGTTTGACATAAAAGAAGAGGAAGAACCTTATCTGTCGCCAGAAAAATAGAAATAGATCTAATCTGGCCACAACCACAGCCGTCGCGTAGCCCGGTCGTCGCCAAAATAATTATCTACATAAGAGTACGTGTTAAAATAATTTGACAGCTGTGGTTTGTAGCTCGTCGTTTTCATTGTGTTCGGGCTATAATGTACCGCCTACAAAAGACGTCGTCGGTTGGAAAAAGGTAAGCCACCAAAGAAAAATTGCTATGACCGTTTATTTATTTGTACAAAACATGTATCTAGGTTTGGATAGACTGGAAAGCTACGGTCCGCAAAAAAATCGCACACAGCAACTCTGAAGCCAGAGCTACGGGTGGTGGACCCTACAATAAATATGTGCTTACCTCTACTGAAGAGAAAATTGGCCAAATTTGCGGAATCTTTAAAGTTGTCGAAGGTATAGAGAATACGCGGGAGTTTGCGCAACAGGAAAATTAGGAAGAGTCAAGCAATGAGGAGAATGAGAGATCGAGAGTTCTCACTACCCCTGCTCCCATTCCTAATGTAGCCAGCACACCGAAACGTCGCCGGGAGCAATGAGTGCATTAAAAAATACATGTGTGAAAAAAGCAACGCGATGGCATTGATGGCGGAAGGCCTAACAAAATTTCAGAAGACAAAGAGAATGTGCGCGCAATAAAAGATATAAAATATGAACTCAAAGAGTTGAATCGCAAATTTAAAAAATTTAACGAGAATGTAGTTGGTAGTGTCGAAGAGAAGAAAAGACACCACCTCAAAATAGAGAAAATTCGAAGGGGAGAACTTGAAATAAAGCGCAGGAAACTGGAGCTGCAGGAGATAGAAATTAACATACTTTCAGAAAAGAAAAAAGCTGAAATGTGATGGTTTGTATTGCGCAAATAGAATTTCTGATGAGACTACTAAACCTGAAGTGGAAAATACTATGTTCTGTATTCTCTTTTTACAACGCTTTTATCAACTTGCAATGTTGTGTGTCCAGAAACTTTCAATGTTGTGGATCCAGAAACTTTCAATGTTGTGTGTCCGACACCATAAAACCTTTGCTTTGAAAAGTTCCTATAAAAAAGCATAGTGCATAGGGCGACATCTGTAGTGAATAGGGCGAGGTAGATGACATCTAGATGTCGCCCTATGTACTACG
>NW_016157231.1:235319-246962 GCF_001687245.7 Rhagoletis zephyria
AAATCAAAAGTTATCAAAACAAATTCTATGGGACTGAGAAATATTATTTTCTACTTTTTAGTCCATTTATAAAAGCGTTGTATATTAAAAAGTTTTTTTTTATATTATTTATTAATACTTGAATACGTAGTGAATTTTTAGAAGAATAAGCTTCTTTTATTTTTATTTTTGTAATAAAGTAAATATTTTTCTTTAAGTTTTTACTAAAAAATTACAATAAGTTCGCTATATAGTCCCCTAAATTGGATGCATTTCTCTCATCCGGTGTATCGTCCGACTCGACGTCGCTTTCTTCAGCGCCGTCTATCAAGAGCAAATCCGGTAGTTTATAAATTATAAGTATAAATTATAATACTTGCAAATGTTATGTAGCGCGTAGCACACATTAATTATTTGTACGACTTTTTGCGGCTGGCATTGTAAATGACGAGCTAAGCATCTAAACCGGCTTTCTAATACACCAATCGTCCTCTCTATTATGTTGCGTGCGGAAGCGTGTCGTTGGTTGAACCCTTATTGCACTGTCCCAGGCTGTGGATCCCGATATGGTGTTAGTAAGTACGGTTGAAGGGGGTAGCCAGCATCTCCCAAAAGCCTGTCTCCGCGCTTACCGTTCTCATAAGATTGGGAAAAGTAGGTGTGTCATTTGCTTTCTCTCCAAATCAAAGAGTCGTGGCAGGACCCTGGGCACCGGGCATCCTCTGCATTTATCATTTGGTAATCGCAAATCTGGAAAAAATGGAAAAAAACAAAATTAATTAATAAGCATGTATATGAAATTTTACTTCTTACAATCATAGCGTTAATGCTAAAATATCCTTTTCTATTGTAAAAAAGGTTAGGGTCAATATGCGGCTTGGTGATCCTTACGTGTGTCCCATCCACACAACCTATTATGCCAGGGATTCCAAACTTTTGCATAAAGTGGCGTTTCGATTGGCTACGTTTAGAGTTCGTGATATTTAGTTTAATCCACACTGGACAGACATACTTTTCAAGAATAGCAAGGAATCGTTTTAAACTTTTTCCAACAGTGCTTCTTCCCAATGCAACATCAGTCTTTTGGAAACCGCCGTCTGCCAAAAATCGTAGCGTACACGCCAGCTCAATACAAGGGGAAATCGACGACCTTTTATTTCGTGGAGTAATAATTTCCAGTAACATCCGAAATGCGTATTTTGTTAACTCTGTAGTACGACACAAATCTATAAACTGTTTGTAAGTACGTTATTAATTTCACAACGCAATTTTCTAACACTTACGTCGTCTCATTCAGCTCGAAAGGATTAGAGCTGTATCTTAAAGTTCGCCGCCGAATAGCTTCAACGGAGTATTCATTATTTGTATTTCCAATTAAAGCTAACAACGCCATTTAATTTTATTACATTTATTGGTTTTAGGAATTTTTAAAAAACTTGTCACGTTTTTATCTCTAGAAATCCAATAAAATCTTTACATTTCATTTTACAATGGATAATGAACAATAACATAAATCAGCTGTTTTCGAACAAAATGAAAACGCAAAAAAATGTGTGGTTTGTAGAGCACCAATAGCAAAATGACTTCGATTCAAAATGAACTTGAATTCGAAATCGAGTCGAAAATCCAGAGCATGCCTGTAAGAAAGAAAGTCGCACCAATTTTTCCCAAATTTAGTTTTTAATTTTTACTCAAAATCAGACCATTGTTTGACACTTTTCATAAGAAACCAAAAAATACACGTAAGTGTTGTTTTTGCTCTAATTGCTGATACTATTTTTTAAGTTGAAATTTCTTTAACTGTTTCAAAAAATTTCAAAAGGTTAGTGATCTTAGTTATGAAGGTACCCATAATTCAACACATAAATCATGACTTTCAATCACTTCACTTCTTTAGCTGACAGATTTCATTATAAAGGGCTACTCAATCAAGAAAAATCAAAAGGTGTTAGAGAGCTTAAAAATGCTTGGTCCTGTGGATATTCAGAACCGCAGTATCGATGCCATAGTAAACATTTTCTTATCCGGGCAACATATTAACCATTTCCTTATTAACTTTCGTACAGTGCTTATTTCTTGGACACGAAATTGCGCAATCCTTCAAGTGGTTTTGATTACTTACACCAGGCTGTGGCTGAACGACCCAGTCTACTAAATCTACATCTCGCAAATAGACTCTTAGTGGAGTTATCTTAATTTTTGAGTCTGGGGAGAGCTCTCGATCTTCTCTAACTTGCAAAAGAAATTTGAAATAATCTCACTTTTTTTTAAGAATTCGTCGGCAATGATTTTTTTTAGTTTTCCAGGATTTTAAAATCATATATGTCAATTTGAAAATAAAAAAATTAAGTTTTTCAAAAATATTGCTCCCAGTACACCTTCGTAGTCCGATAATAGACCGAAAAAGTGGCTTTACGGTTTTTTAAAATGTTCTTAATTTTGTTTATAATTAATAAGTAGTAAAGTGTTGTCATCATTTATTTTTATTGAAAAAATGCTAAATTACAGATTAACATATTATTCAGTAAAAATCGGATAACGGAAAAATCCTGAAGTAAATCAAAAAATATTTTTCATCTTGTTTAAAGTACGTTCCTTTTAGGTTTGGAACCACTTTACGCCCGCTCTATGGAATTGATATGCCAGATCCAGCATATTTTTTATTAAGTACATCTGAAAAGTTCTAAAGTTAGACAAAAGTAATTTTTTATGCATTATTACTTACCTCTAAAGGCATTTGAAATTGCCATAACGTCAACAGCTTTTTTTGCGGTATCCCTCTTCAGGAATATTCGAAAACGACGATCAGTTTCTTCTTGATTGAAAATTTCTTTTTCAAATCACAGACTAGATAAAAAAAAAACAAAAAAAAAACACTTTGATTCCCTTCTCACTCCATATTCGGAGCACTTCGAAAACACTCATTTGAGGTGTTAACGTGGGAGTCCCTTTTCACTATAACGTGACGTGAGCGGACGTGTTTTTGTGAGCGGCTGATTTGAATCAATAAGTTAGTCGTTGAAATAATCAAAATAGCGAAAAAGGACGCATATTTACTTTTAATTAGTGGCATGAGTGCAGTGAAATAGCTTTGAGATGGGCTTGAAGTGCGGAAAATGCAAAGTAAGCTCGCGGGATGCCACCCTCCCGTGTAGTGGAGTGTGTGGAGGAGTCTTCCATGCTAAATGTATTGGCTTTTCTAAGTACGAGGTGGATGCCCTATTGAAGCACCCCAATCTAAAATTCCAGTGTGATTCGTGTATTGATTACATTAAATTGGCGCATAATAATTACACTGAATTAATAGGATTGATTAAAGGCAACGAAAACAAATGTGCAAAACTTGTTGAAGAAAAAATGAATATGGTGAACGAAACGGTAAAGCAAATTAAAACAGCCATAGCAGGCCAAATTCAAAATAAAGAGAGCCGTGTAGAAGTAAGAGCAAGCACATATGCCGACCAAGTGAGAAAGCCAATAGCGGGAAATATTCCTGTCATATTGAAGCCAAAAAGAAACCAAGAAAGTGAAGTAACGAAGAAAGAAGTAAAAACAATAATCAAACCGTCGACGTTGAGTGTAGGTGTGAGCGGAATATCAAATAGGCAGAATGGAGCAGTGGCAATACGGTGTGAAAGTGAGGAAGCGAGAAAAATATTAGCGAGCGATATTAGAGAAAAAGTGGGTGAAAAATACGATATACAATTACCGAGCATGAGAAAACCGAAAATTTTAGTATGTGGATTGAGCGAAATGCTTGACGGGGAGGTAATAACACAAGCCATAAAAAACCAAAACAATTTGCAAGATAGCTTCATCAAGTGTATAAAAGTATATATGTAGATCCCACAAGAATACAACTGTGTACAATGCATTGCTAGAAATTGATGGTAAAGGGTTTGAGAAAGTAATGAATACGCAAAAGTTAAATATTGAATGGGATAGATGCAAAGTATATGAAGCTAACAATGTTCTAAGATGCTATAAGTGCTGGGGTTTTAACCACAAAGCCGCCGTTTGTAAAGAAAGTGAGCAAACATGTGCCAAATGTGGCGAAAAAGGACATATACACCGGCAGTGTAAAAATGATTTTCTGAGGTGCGTTAATTGTGTAAAAGCAAAAGAAAGATTTAATCTATCGGACCTATGTGTGAATCACGACTGCAGGGACACTAATTGTCAAGCATTAAAAAAAAAAGTTAAAAATTGAATTAGAAAGAATTCAGTATTAGCAATTAAAGTCGACGACTAAATGTCTGTACTTGAATATTGGTGGTATTAGGACAAATTTTAACCAGCTTGAAGCTATATCATATTCTACAAGATTCGATTTTATCTGTGTGACCGAGACTCATCTAACAAATTCAACAAGCAACAGTGAAATGAAACTCAGTGACTATAAAATAGTGAGATGTGATAGTATATCAAGTCACACCGGCGGCGTTCTTTTCTATATAAGCCCTGAATGGCAATGTGAAATAATAGAGGAGACGGCTATTGGGAAAAGTATATGGTGTCTAATTATAAAGGTCAAACAAAAAAATGTAAATATGACGTTATTTGGATTGTATCGGTCGCCTGACAGGCAAAAATCTCCAGACAGTGTATTTTGTGATTTTTTTAAGGAAAAAATTGAACAATTAAGTGAGACGGCTACAGAAACTCTGATAATGGGAGATTTCAACATCGACTGGCTGGTGAATAGTTCTTCCCGACAACAAATTTGTCAATCAGTAACAGTCAATGCATTTAAACAAATAACTAGTATTGGAGCCAACGAGAGTATCTCGAACCAGTGCAACCTTCATAGATTATGTATTGACAAACATTTCTGTCATAGAAGCAAACGTTAAGACTGATTATAAAATAAGTGATCACGAATCCATAGAAATTAATATAAAAGTCGGACAGCTAAATCGCAAAAAACACAAAACCACTATAAAAAATTTTATTTTTAACAAAGAGCTATATATTGAAGAAATAGCAAACAAAAGTTTTGCAAACATTAAGCAGAATGCTAATAACTTGAACGAGATGGTTGACCTGTTCAGTGATAAATTAAAAGAGCCCATTCAGAATATGGTTATAACTAGAACAGTTACAAACAGAAGGAATTTTGATGGGTGGTTTGGAAGAAAATTACGCAATATGAAACAAAGAAAAATTCAATTATATAATGCAGCAAAATGGTCCAGCTCTTTTATGGCCTGGCAAAAGTATAAACAGTATAGGAATTTCTATGCTAATGAACTTCAAAGAGCGCGAAATAACTACATATCCAAAAAAATTGATGCATCAAATGACCAAAAGATAATGTGGAAAACAATAAAACAATTAGTGTTAAATGAGGAGAGAGCCGAAATATGCAAAATAATCGTAAATTCCAAAGAGCAAAAAAATAAAGCAGTAATTGCTAACGAACTAAACAGGTTTTTTGTAACAAGCATCGACGACCTCAATAGAAACATCCCCCAAGTGCCCTATACCAGCAATATAAAACCCTGTGATACGCAATTTAAATTTAACCCCTTAGAGTTAAACGACATCAAAAGCATACTTAAATCCATGAACAATAAGAAAGACTATAACTTTATTTCGGCAAAAATTATACTGAGCGTATTTCATATAGTAGGTCCAATTCTTCTTGAAATCATTAATGCATCTCTACAATATGGAGATTTTCCCAACAAGTGGAAAAGGTCAATGGTAGCGCCTGTGGAGAAAGTAAAAAACGCGGTTAATCCAGAAGAATTTCGTCCAATAAATATGTTAATGACTGAAAGCAAAATACTCGAAAAAGTTGTTCATAAGCAATTAGAAGCCTATATGGAGAACAATCATCTGATCTCTGAACACCAATCGGGATTCCGACAACGCCACAGCTGCGAGACGGCGCTAAATTTAGTAGTATCACATTGGAAATCAGAAATGAACGAAGGAAATTGTATAGTTGCTGTATTTTTGGATTTCAAGCCAGCTTTCGAAACAATTGATAGGGATATCCTATTAGAAAAAATGAAGCGTTATGGAATTGGAGGTGTTGAAAATCAGTGGTTTAAGAGTTACTTAAGCAACAGATGGCAGTGCACCAAAGTCTCCGAAACCGTCTCGAGTCCTCGGCCAGTAATGCTAGGTGTACCCCAAGGCGCAGTGCTTGGTACTTTACTCTTTTTAATATACATAAATGATATGGAAAATATACTACAGGGAGTAAGGATCTGCCAATTTGCTGATGACACGTTATTGTATACGACCGGAGATTCATGTCAGGAATGTATTACTCGGTTAAATGAAAACTTGAAATATGTCAATATATATTTAAATATGAACAAGCTAAAACTTAATGTTAGTAAAACGAAAGCAATTGTAATCAACGGAAAAGCGCATTATGATCTGATTATCAACGATGAAATAATAGATAAGGTCGATGAAATTAAGTATTTAGGTATTGTAATCGATAAAAAATTAAATTTCGATAAACACTTAGATTACATTTGTAGTAAAATTTCAAAAAAATTGGATTTTTCCAAAGAATGCGTAGGAAAGTGTCTATAAATAGTGCCGTAAAGATATTCAATGTTATGATTAAGCCACATTTCGAGTATTGTTCGACCATACTATTCCTAGGGTCTAGTGAGATGAAAATCAGAATGCAGAAATTTCAAAACAAAGGAATGCGTTGTATTTTACTGTGTAATAGGCTGACCCCGATCACATATATGCTCGAAACGTTAAAATGGCTTAACATTAACCAAAGAACAGTGATGAATGTTTTACTTTTTGTATTTAAAATGAAATATAATTTGTTACCGAAGTACCTAACGAACCAGATCGTATATGTAGGGGATGTACAACCCTACGACTTAAGAAACAAGAATGATTTCAGAATTAATTTCTATAAATCTAATAAGGCACAGAATATTTTATTGTATAAAGGGCTGAAACTATTTAATGAACTGCCTAGTAATATAAAGTATGAAAAAAACATCATTGCATTTAGAAGACTGATAATAGATTACGTTAAAGAAACCATATTTTAATTCACAATAAGTCTATAAGATAGTATTGAAGCTATGTATATGTAAAAATGTACCTGAAAGTTTAAAAATAGCTAAGGCTAAATAAAGAAATAATAATAATAATAATAAAAACTCCATATTCGGAGTGCTCCGAAAACGCTCTTTCAAGGTGTTGCTGTGGGCGTCCTTTTTTACTCCATGTTCTGAACGCTCCGCAGTTGCTGCCTATTGAAATGAGCGTAGCAATGCTTTGTTCAATGTAAAACTTTAAAAGTTTTTCCATGCAAATATTTCAAAAAAGGTCTAATGATTTTTATATCTGAAATGTTCGTGCAAAGTTTCAGATCGAGCACTTTAATTTGATATATGAGTTGTCTGTACGATTAGTAGATCGCTGGGAATAAGCGCCATGTCTTAGAATAATAAATAATATAGATGTTTAATTAATAAAATTTATTTGTGGAATTGGTACACTGTTACCGTTTTGGTATATTCTGATTTTACCATTTTCTCATTACTTTCATACTATTTTTGGTTTTAAATTTCTGTACTTTGAGCTATGAAATAGTTGGTCAAATTAGGTATACTAACTTTATACCAAATTCATTTTCGTAGTATAGGAACCAGCTTTAAACCACTTTGTACGATGGTATAATTGTGATTTACAACGACAGACATGTAGTATACAATGCTAGTATAGTATATAAACCATATGTCTGTCAGGGCTATTACCAACAAAAAGTTTCGGAATATCTTCTACATATATGTACTTCACAGCTATGCTTGGGGATAAAAGGTTGTTTCCTTGGACAAAGGAGGAAATTTGCGTTGCCATCATAGACTCGCACACTTTCGAAAATACTGACAAAATGCTTATTGGAATATAATCACTGGGTTTTGTGGCAACATTATTTTTGGCGACAATAATAATAACCGCTTTTTTCCATTCCGTTGGAAAACACGAAGCTGTAAAGCAGTGATTAACGATATTTGTGAGAGTTCCTAGATTAAATGGCAGCACAAGTTTCACAAACTGCAGGGATATCCCATCTTCGCCACAGCATTAGATTCGATGCTCATAATGGATTTCATAACTTCAAATTCAGTCACTCCATTAAATTGAACGTTTCCTTTAGTGTAAAACGGCTATTGAAATTATTAACTACAGCAGAGCTTCTTAAAGGGTTCCGTAGAAAAGTCACTGGGGTTCCGCGAAATTAGTTTTGGTATAAATAAGCACGGCGGTCGGTTTCAGTTGCACACAGAAAGAAAAGTTCTTTAAACGGCTTGACCGAGACGCAATTATCTATTTTCAAGTATACATATGTACTCTATGATTGCCGTACTGAGTGCCATACCTGCATAAAAGCGTTGAGCTTGCGCTTGAGTGCTTGTTTCTTTTCTTACTGGTATGTGTTGTTGGCCACTGTAGCCAAAAGGTGATCTATTATTTTTATTGGCCAAATAATAGACATAAAAACGATTATGAGAAATGTAAACATAACAAAACTGTCAAAGCTAAACTTCAAAATGAGGGGGAATTGTACGTAACCAATAGTTATTCAAGACACGAACCATCATATCGGTATAGACACGAATTGACATGTCCACCATGATAACGCCCAGACTGACATACGATAAAATAATCGGTGCTCACATACCACGAGGCAAGAAAAATATTTTTCCTTTTTGGAATTGGACACGGACCGAACAACACGCATCAGCCATCGCAAGAACGGAAGTAATCCTAACCAAGCAATTTATTAAAGCTGACGACAGTGGTTTGGTTAAAGTCAATCCTCAGAGTGCGTATACCTGGGGAATATACTTATCGGCATTGTTCCACCACATTCCTTCCGGCAAATCCCCAACCAAGTTGTTACCTGTGGAAATAAAGAGTGTGGATATAAATTCTAGTCTATTCATGTGGCAGCAGTTAGACCACCGTACACCGGTAATCCCAAAATCATCAAACGTAAGTCAACCTCATTATTGTCACCATCCCTTTGGAAACGAGCTACCCAACAACAGTTTATCGAGATTCCTGTTGGGACCGACAAGAAAAGGTCAAGTAAATCATTGGCGCCCAACTAAACGGGTGAAAAAGAATAAGTTTTTGTTGAACATAACCACACTTAAGCCCGGCATAAAATAACCGCGTGCTCAGCTGAGGGAATATAGCAATTTCATCATCGCATCAATTTAATACATCATAAAATTAGATTTAAGGAAAAATTAAAATCTTTTAGTCGTTTTTCTCATTTTGTACGTCGGTGAACCATACATAATCGAGTTTAATAGATTTTTGATACATTTTTTCTTTTAGAAATTCCGCTATTATAAATCATCATTGAGATTGAATCAAATAATTATCTTTTGAATTCATAATCACTGTAAATCAATATCGTCCTCAGTCTTCACACGGCATGATTTAATTAATTTTTATTGGAGCTAGTTTTCAATCAAAATTTTTGTGGATATTTTGATTATTTATTTCCGCGGGGGTGAATGGTGATCGATCTGCGATGCGAACACCATTGATCAGCAGTCATAACCATTCTCGTTTAGTTCAGTTCGCCAATTCTGAAAAGCAAGTTAATTTAATTTTTTTTAATCAAGTAACACCACACATCGACGGCCAAGATTTTTGAACCGATAATTTCTCATTTCGTCTTTCGGTATAAGTTCAAGCAACGTAACCGATAACACGGTCAATATTAATTGAACCAAACTATTAATTTTCCTTTACTTTTTTTGTAATTTCTTTGGATGAATATTCCCAATAAAATTTGAAACTCCTATCAAATTAATCTCGTTTACCATTCTCAAACTGGTTGAATATTCTGTCTTCCGGTAAATTCGGGGTGGATAGTCTTGATCTTTGTTGCGTACCTTGTTGGCGACAGAAGGGACCGAAGGAGATACAGGAAATACTCCCAAGTAAACAACTTGGTCCACAATAAGATTCGAGCTAGTGCGTTAAGCGCCATTCTCAGCCCACGTTCGGTATAATACTAAACACAATTTTGGACCGAAAATCACATGAGATATACAACCAATTGAACCTGAATTTTTTGTTAAACTAATAAGATTAAAAGCAATATTCAAATAGTGATTGATTTATGCGTCATTATGTTTTTAAATTGGATATTCAAAACTAACATAGATTGGTTTTCGTTGATTAGGCTTAGACACAATCATAAAATAATAATAATAATAAACTGAAGTAAATGCGGTATTGATTTTAAATCGAGTACCGCCATCTTATAACCCAGACCATAATAGTACGGACTTTACGTCTACCGTTGGTAGAATTTTTTTAATAATCTGAATTTGCAACTTGGTATTTGAGTCTTTGAACATGGAATTGTTTCCCATTCTCGATGCAACTTATTTGACAGACGAAGAGCGACAGATCGAAGGGGAGATATATAACCTATATCCAGCGCCGGTTCAATGGACCGACACCGAAATAGCCGCTCTCAATGGTAAAATATCTGCTTACATTGGTCAACCATGGTTGATAAAATCCCATGCCCTACACCCAATGAATGAGTTGGAAATATGTGAGAGAGCATATCGGGAAGTGGACGCGAATGAGGTGTTAACGCCTCAGGGTCGTCTCCATCAAATGATACATTATTGTTATCGAACTGCTCGGTTAAAGTTAAAACCCGAGTCGGCTACACGCCAGGCAGATCTGATCGGAAAATTTCAGTCGAAGATTCGTGAACTTCGCATGTCTTCACCTAATACGGGAATCCCGATGGGCGATTCCCGATTAAGTTTGAACTCGACCTTCCATGGTTTTGAGAATGAACGGGGAACGATGAGTTCAACTCAAAATACTGTCCATCCCAATACTTACCCTTAACCATACCAGATTCGATTCCAAACCCGAATATACCGACTTCGGTTCAGGCAACTGAACCACGATGGTGGGGTGCAATAGGGCCATACGCAATAAAGCCATATTGGAAATAAAGCCATATTTTTTTGGTAATAAGGCCAAAAATTCGATATGGCTTTATTTCCAATTACAATTGGTAATTTTTTTTTTGAAACAGGTGCATACATTTGTATGTACAATACACAGCTCACGTATAAGCACACATTCATATAATTAAATACAGTGGCACAAACTCGTGTTGTGATCTCAATTTATAATCTCACACTGAAATAACGTACAGTGGCTTTCTACTTTACAAAACAAGAAGGTTCGTCTCTGAAACAATTAGAAGCGTATGCAACAAAATAAAAGCTGAAAATAACAATTACTTGCATATTATCCCTATGCTCCATGTTTAAGCAAATCTCCGTGTAAACATACATATATACACAAACATATTGTAAACTATCTCTACTAACACATAATTACATTTTTCCCAACAACATATATATACATTTAATACATAAAACAAAAATAAAATACAATAAAATAAAACTTCTCCAGCGATTTTATCAGTAGCACGTATCAAAGTGCAAACACCCTTTTTTATATATCGTGGCATTCGCAATTACGTAATTGCCTTTCATTGCGTTAATTGAGCAAGAATCATTAAAAATATATATACATATATATATACATATATATATATATATATATATATATATATATATATATATATATATATATATATATATA
>NW_016157231.1:247169-247720 GCF_001687245.7 Rhagoletis zephyria
TATATATATATATATATATATATATATAGCAAAACCCTCCATTTACGTTCAGTCACAACTCGAGTTTAGACCGGCAGTAGATTTTTTTGTCTCTTCTCTCTTTGATCTCCGTCTTGTAAATAAAATTTAAAGTCATCTCGTTAAGGCTTGCCGCACCTCATAGTGACGCTAAATCGAAAAGTCCAAAAATGAGTGATGATGAGAAGCAACAAGGAACTTCCGCTGAATCTCAACGCGCTACGCGTGCAGGCGGAAGGTCCAATAAGAAACCCAAACAGTCAGTCGTAGCCCCTAAATTTATCTCTGAGACAGACAATTTAATGGATTACTGTACCCGATTCAGTACAACTCAAATCCAAGACAATACTGAGTCTGCACTAAAAATTAAAGACAAGAACATTGATAATTTTTGGAATCGAGTACAGAGCGCATATGATTTAGTAATAGAGACTGAGGAGCAGGACCTTCCCGAGGACTTCAAAGCCTCCGCTTATAATAAATACAGGTCATGCCTCATAACGTATGAAAATACGAAAGCCCAGATTGGTGAT
>NW_016157231.1:248137-252203 GCF_001687245.7 Rhagoletis zephyria
CCATATCAGCCTCGTCGGCGAGCACAAAGCGACAGATTCTCTCTTCTGTCGCTAAACTTTTCGACCCCGCAGGATGGCTCTCACCAATAATGATTCAAGCCAAAGTTCTCTTACAAGAGCTATGGCTCGATGGAACTGACTGGGATGAACAAGTCACACCCCTCCGCCTCCATAAATGGTTGCAATTCGCCAACAATTTGAAATCTATCTCGGCCATTCAAATACCCCGATGGGTCAATTACGTTCCAGGCCAACAAATGGAGCTACATGGGTTCTGCGACGCTTCGGAAAAAGCGTATTGCGCAGCCATATACGTCCGAGCCACACAAGGTGAACGAGTCTCTTCCCACCTACTGGTGTCAAAAGGCAAGGTTGCGCCCCTCAGAACCATTAGCCTACCTCGACTCAAACATGTGGGGCTCTCCTTCTAGCTAAATTAGCCTCAGCTGTCCAATCGCAACTTGGTTTCTCAGATCGAAAACTGACAATGTGGTCAGATTCAAAATAGTCCTGGCCTGGCTGGAAAAACCGCCCCACTCCTGGAAAACCTACGTCTCGAACCGCACCGCGCAAATCATTGAAGTGGTAGGAAATTCCACTTGGAGGCATGTGTGCAGCAGCGAAAATCCCGCGGACATGGGAACAGGAGGATGCGAACCCCTCGACTTAGCCTCCTCTTCTCTGTGGTGGCATCGGCCCAACTGGCTAACCCAACCACCCGACACCTGGCCAAAGTCCGCTACGCGCTCTATTAACCCACCGGAAGTCCGTCGAGTCGACGCCTTTCACACTGCCGAAGATGATACCGACATTTTAGATCGCTTTTCGTCTTTTTCCCGCATGCTTAAAGTTATGGCATATGTCTTCAAATTTTTAGATCGCTTAAAGAACCNAGTGGTAGGAAATTCCACTTGGAGGCATGTATGCAGCAGCGAAAATCCCGCGGACATGGGAACAGGAGGATGCGAACCCCTCGACTTAGCCTCCTCTTCTCTGTGGTGGCATCGGCCCAACTGGCTAACCCAACCACCCGACACCTGGCCAAAGTCCGCTACGCGCTCTATTAACCCACCGGAAGTCCGTCGAGTCGACGCCTTTCACACTGCCGAAGATGATACCGACATTTTAGATCGCTTTTCGTCTTTTTCCCGCATGCTTAAAGTTATGGCATATGTCTTCAAATTTTTAGATCGCTTAAAGAACCGAAATCAAGCCGCCCAGGATCCTCTCCCATTATCCCTATCGCACAATGATTTCCGCTCTACCAAACGTCGTCTCATTGCCTTAACGCAAAACCGTTACTTCCCCCGCGAAATTACATGCTTATCGCAGTCAGCGCCAATTGCTAAGAAAAGCCCATTGCTAGTTCTCAACCCCTTTCTAGACAAGTGTGGGTTACTCCGGGTCAATGGTCGTTTGGCCCACTCCACTCTTAGCTATAATGAACGTCATCCCCTCAATATACCCGAAAAATCTCGATTTGCTGTTCTCTACCTTCGTTTTCTCCACGAGCTCCTCCTACATGCCGAACTTCGGCTCATGCAGCAAATGATAAGATAGGAATTCTACATCCCCCGACTCAAGCCTCTTATAAAAAGGTGCATTTTTCAATATAAAGCTTGCACCGCCCACAAGCATCAAACGCGCTCTCAAATCATGGCGGCGTTGCCACCAGAGCGTTGCACTTACGCTCCGCCTTTCACCACCACCGGTGTAGATTTTGCTGGGCCTTTTCAAGTAAAAGCCTCCATGCTAAGGTCCTCCACCATTGTGAAAGGCTACGTGGCCGTATTTGTGTGTTTCACAACAAAGGCGGTTCACCTTGAGCTGTGCTCGGATTTGACCACAAACGCATTTCTCGCCGCGTTTGCCCGGTTTGTTGGGCGTCGAGGCTATCCAACAAGAATGATGAGCGACAATGGCACTACTTTCATTGGAGCCTAAAGGGCAACAGAGAAGGAACTCTGTAGTTTCCTGCAAGAAGTATCTCAAGACATCGTCAAGCAATACTCTCCCCAAGGCATTGATTGGAGATTTATCCCCCCTGGCAGCCCCCACATGGGCGGATTATGGGAATCCGCCGTCAAAAGCTTCAAGCTACATCTCAAACGGACGGCTGGAGCATGCAAATTCACATGTGAAGAATTCACCACTCTTTTAGTTAGGATCGAAGCTGTATTAAATTCTCGTCCCACCTCCGCTCTCTCCCAAGATCCAACAGAATTCACGGCCCTCACCCCTGGCCATTTCCTAAGGGGAACTGCCCTCTTGTCTCTTCCGGAAGTAGATCATAGCAATTTGTCTCTCCTCAATAGGTGGGAAAGAGTTAAAGTTATGCACCATCAATTCAGCCGCCGTTGGAAGGAAGATTATCTCAAAGACGCTCAGAAACGTTATAGGTGGAAAGACACTAAAGTTTCACCGAAAACTGGAGAATGCGTCCTAATTATAGATGATACGTTGCCGCCCACTGAGTGGCGTCTTGGACGCATCGTAGCGACTCATCCCGGTCCAGATGGACATATTCGCGTAGTTGACGTACGCACCACAACCGGCATCCTCACTCGGTCGATTGTAAAGCTAGGCCCTTTGCCATACGCAAATGTCCCTCTATCTTCCATAGCAGATAACTAAATAACCTTTCAACGACTGCCTTATACCCGCACTGCTTCCCTACATTTGTGTACCACAATGACTTGACAGGCAATACACTTATATGCTTATCCCTCTGCCTTATTAACCAGTGTCTAACACCCCATTATTAAGCTATTCGCAAATCCCTATTTGCAGATGGAGATTGACAAGCCTCAGTCGACACCACGCACTCTTACTTCATCGCAGGGGAAGATCGACACACCTATGCCAGCTCCACGCCCCTCCACTTCGTCACAGGGGGGTTGACACGCCTCAACCAGTGCCACGCCGCTCCTTAGCGTCGAAGGTAGCCACGTCGATGGATGGAGTGCCAGCCCGGCACCTATGCCGCCTATCACTGGCGAAACATCAACAGCAGACTTCCAGAGATGTCGCCTTTGTGCGCGGTATCATGCGCTCAGAGTATGCCCAGTATTCCGGGCCATGCAACCACAGCAGAGGCTCCTCATCGCGCGAGCCCACAAGTTCTGCACTAACTGTCTCGCACTTTCCCATGCTACAAGCGCATGTACATCCAGCGGAAATTGTAGAATATGTGACCAATATCATCACACGCTCTTGCATAGAAGTGACTCCAGCACCTCTGGTCGCCGGTTAAAGCCGCCTGCACGCTACCCCCCGAGACTTGCTCGGAACATTGACTCCGCATTTACTGGGCGTCGCCAGCACAAAGCCGCGCCGCAGAACAAGCACCCAATCAAACGCACTACACCAAGAATTCGAAACATAACGCCGAAAGGAAGAGTCACCAAACGGCTGGTGCATGAAGCGATGCGAACCCTGAAGGAGCTGAAAGACGCTCTAGCCGCTTAGCGCGCCTAGGGGGGCAGGATGGCTAAGCGAGGACTGCTTAACCAGTCAGACACCCAAAATCTGATGAAATTCTGTAAATTCTATAAAGTTAGCATTCCATTGAATTGTATTTGAATTCCTAATCATGTACATATTTGCACTACTATTTGAAATTTACTCATTAGTTGTACTTAGTTATTCATATGTGTATTAAAATTACATGCTTATTGTACACACGCATTCATACATCATATTAACATATTTATTATATCCATTTATTTGCATAACGTACTTAGCTTAAAATCGCTATTTGAATTATTGGATTATTGTACTTAATATTTTTGAAGTCTAAAACTCCCCTAATGTTTAAACAACTTTAAGTAGCGATATAAGTAGTTGGTAACACTGATACCGATAAGGCAGGCCCCCTTTGACAGCGCACGAAAAGGAATAAGAAGGAATGACATTTCGTTGTCAGAATCAGAATTTTTTCCACACTCGTGCCGCCCAGCCGCAATTCGCGAATTTTTCTCAAAAAACCCCAATTTGTATCCCGCGCAATCGGTAGTCCGCCTAGTTGCATAAACTCTTAAAAGTTGGTGAATAAATTGTAAAGTTA
>NW_016157231.1:252786-271325 GCF_001687245.7 Rhagoletis zephyria
AATTTTTTTTTTTTTTGCAAAAACGGTAAATTGCAAATATCTCAAAAACGGTACCATAAAATTAAAAATAACCTTGATTTTCGGAATCAGGGGGTGATTTTACATACGAATTTCATAACGGCGTCTCTGGTAAATTTTGGCCGTCGACCAGTGTAATCATCGCCCCTACAGTTTGTGCATCCAAAAAAAGCCCAGCAGTTACCGCCAGTTGCAGTATTGCCGTCCGCCACCCGTGCCCCAAATCGCCGTTCGTCAGCAGCTCCCGCATCATCGCCTGCCGCCAGCCTTTGCATCGCCGCCTGCCACCACCTACCACATCGCCGCCACCACTAGTTTCCTGGTTCGCCAGCACCCCCATCTGAGGGTCAGCTCACCCCCCGCCGTTGGGTCATCTCGCCCTATTCCCCGAAAAGGCCTACAGCCTAAACACCAGGAAAACATTTAGAACATCCTGACGCCTTATCTCGTTCTTTTGCTCTTCTCAACATCGTTCGTAGAAATCCAATTGACCTTCCGAATAATTTTAACGTTAATCGTACCCCAATCACATCCGTGATCAACATTGACCCAAACACGTGAGATAAATGATACAAAAAAATGCATGCTATGGCCTCAAAACAACCTTTAGATAGATATAAAATCGAGACCAACCTCCTATATCATCGATTGAAATTTTCCAATCAAAGTGCGGAAATACTGTGGACATTTTGTGTACCATCTTCTGACAGAGCAAAAGTCCTCGATGAAAATCATAACTAACATTCGCATCAGGGTGTTTGGAACACTTATAGACGTATCTCACAACGCTATTACTGGCCAAACATGTATGAGTCCGTTTACCAGTACGTTCAGCAATGTGAACTATGCCACCGCATTAAACCAAGTAATGAGAGCACCAAAACACCTCACGGAAAATATAGAGGACCAAAACGACCGGGTAGACAATTATCGATTGACTTCGTCGGTAAGCTGCCCATGTCTAAAAATCGTAACCAATGGATCTTCGTAGCCATCGACTGTTACTCGCGATATGTCTGGGCGCAGCCCATGAAAAACGCAAACGCCATATCCGTAGTCAATTATCTTCGACATATATTCTCGGTGAATGGCTTCCCCGAACTCATTATAGGTGCGTTCGTTTAAAATCTCCAGTAAAAATCAACCAACTGCCAAATTCCGGCGAAATGTCATCTGTTCTCTCACAAGAGAAAAATATCCCAAATAGTACGCGAACAGAAAATTTGCAGAAACTTGCAAGTTAGACGAACAGCTGATATAATTTTTGTTTACATTCAAAAGTGTAAAATTTAAAACGTACGAAAAGTCATCACAAAGAGTTATACTGGCACAGTTTATTGATTAAACAAATAACTACTTATTTCTTACAAGTTTAATTAGTCGCATTTTGTAATTTTTAACTTCCAAACCATCAAATTCAATTTTGTGATTTGCGTAAATGCCAACCAGCTGTTTTTGATCAGCTGTTTTCCTGTTGGCAAAATTTTTTCCAGCAGAAACCAGCAGCTTCCTCTCAAAATGAAATGTCACTTTGCTCTCTCAATTTGCCCTACTTTGCAAGTTTTTTGCGTACGCGAACGCAAAAACTTGTAAGTTTTGGTTAAACATGAACAATTAACAGCTACGCGAACGCAACTTATATCAGATAATGGTACTCAATTCATCAGTCAAACTTTCGCAAAGCTTTGCGCCGATTATAATATCAAACACATGAAAACGCCTTTGTACCATCCACAAGCCAATCAGGTAGAGGTGACAAACAAAAGCATTATACTTGGATTACGTGCTCACATGGCTGATCTTTTTGAACATTCCTCCTGGGAAAACTATCTTTCTCGTGTTATTCATGATATTAACACTTCAGTGCATTCAGCCACGGACTACACGCCATATTTCCTGCACACCGGTCGTGAATATGTGAAAGATGGAAACGAATATAAATTATTATTGGAAGTAAATCCAGTCCGTGGCCGGAGAGGGCTATGCACAAAAACTAGCCCCACCAAAAATTAGAGCCTATGTTTCACGGAAACTTGGTTCGAATTCATATGAACTGATCGAAGCTAAACACCGAGTGCTTGGCAATTATTCCGCCGATTTAATCACAACACGTTAACTCATTCAGTACATTCGCCTTCTCAAGAATTTCGATGAATACATGGCGGGCCTCCATATTCCATTGATTGTGCCATATTGAAATAATTAGTCTGTTCCAATAGCAGTCCGGTTTACAGGATTTAGTCAGAACTTACAGGAAGTCGTTCCTATTGACATAAAACCTGTAAGTGGGAACACATTTGAGAGAGTAACTGAGCAACTGTTCCTAGTCAGACGTTACAGGATTTAGTCCGGAGNATGAAAAGTGTCAAAGATCAGCTGATTTACATGTGCAAACAAAAACAGAAAGCGGTGAAAGCAAATAACCTTATATTTGTTAAAAAATGGAAGTAAACAACGAAATATTTGAATATGTATAGATTTTAATAATTATTTGGTGATATTTCAGCCAAATCAGTGTAGTACCAATGACATGTCAACAAACCGTCTGACGTTTTTACAGGAAATAGTGCTTTTTGCGTTCCCGTGCACTTCGGCATCTGTTCTCCTTTTACTCTCAGTTGAGAGAGTAAAATTGTAGTTTGACAGTTCCACAGGTTTTAGTCCGAAGTTCAAAGGAACAGGCTAAATAATAACGTTTGTAAATGAAATGAATTACTGAATAAATTAATTAAGTTTAGTTTTGTTATATCCATAGTTTTGTTATATTATACCTCAGTACATTGCTAGTAAATCGATCAAAGCAATCAAGAAAAGATTCATAACCAAATCATTTACCAATGCCTTTCATCTACCGTAGCTTACGTAATGCGTACTGAAACTAAATAGGAAAGACGGAACATGTGTACATACATATGCGCTCAAAGGCGAACTGAACGAGTCAGGATGGGGTTGATGAATATCATGTAGAACGACTTCGATGCCCGTGAATCGCATTCGAACCACCATTCTCCTATCCCTACTAAACGGTCCACATTATTTTGTTAACGTGTCGCTGAAGATGAGAGGGGGATAATGATCTATTATTTTTATTGGCCAAATAATAGACATAAGAACGATTATGAGAAATGTAAACATAACAAAACTGTCAAAGCTAAACTTCAAAATGGGGGGAATTGCCAGATGAATGTACGTAACCAATAGTTATTCAAGACACGAACCATCATATCGGTATAGACACGAATTTACATGGCCACTATGAAAACGCCCAGACTGACATACGATAAAAGGATCGGTGGTCACACACCACGAGGCGAGAAAAATATTTTTCCTTTTTGGAATTGGACACGGACCGAACAACACGCATCAGCCATCGCACGAACGGAAGTAATCCTAACCAAGCAATTTATTAAAGCTGACGACATTGGTTTGGTTAAAGTCAATCCTCAGAGTACTAATACCTGGGGAATATACTTATCGGCATTGTTCCACCACATTTCTTCCATCAAATCCCCAACCAAGTTGTTACCTGTGGAAATAAAGAGTCTGTGGATATAAATTCTAGTCTATTCATTTGGCAGCAGTTAGACCATCGTACACCGGTAATCCCAAAAGCATCAAACGTAAGTCAACCTCACTATTGTCACCATCCCATTGGAAATGAGCTACCGACAAGAAAAGGTCAAGCAAATCAAAGGTTATATACAAGTTTCTACAAGGAACGCGACGAATTGCCAAAATGAAATGTAAAATTCCATAACCGGACACTTAGTAAATCACCTGAAATCTTTGTCAGATTATTTTTAGGATGGTAGTAGTAATATCGGTTTGGTAACAAATCCATTTACGAAGCATTCATAGATCTTCAGAGTACTTCGACATTGAGATACACATTTGAATCTGTGTCTCTGAAAAAGTTTTGGGTTAGTGTTAACAGTAAATATCATGAAGTCGCCAAAAAGGCCTTCTTACTTTTGCTTCCTTCTGTCATAATGTACTCTGTCAAGAGGGGTTTCAGCTTACACTTATACAAAAAACAAATTCAAGTCGAAATTTGATGCTACCCGAGAAATGCGCATCAGTTTTCAGACATTATATCGAACTACTATTTTATACAATAATTAATAACAATGAAACAATTTCATTCTTTACATTAAAATTTAAAGTATGTTTACTATTTCTAGTAAAAGTTTTTATTCATATATAAATTGCACTGCCTTTGATTTTAAGTAATTTGATGAGGGGTTCCATAAAATGAATGGTGTTTAGTAAGGGTTCCATCATCTTAAAAGTTTAAGAAACCCTGAACTACAGGAGTATCACAGCCAGTGTTGCCAGGCCTTCGGCATGAGAAAACGTCCCTCTTGCTCTGAAAAAACGTCATTTTCTACCCAAAAACGTCTTATTCAAATGAATGTACAAAAAATTGTTCTTATTAAACTTTGATTGTATACAAAGGTACATGTGTACGTAAGGTATATTAAAATGTCACTGCACATTTAAAATTCATTGTAAACTGATTTGAGATCGTTAATATAAAAATCATTTTGTACATACAGCTGATTAAGTCATCACCATTTTGATCGATTTTGGCTGTTTCTCTTTTGTTTATTTAATGTTTATTACTTTTCCATAAAAGCTCATTATATAACAAACAAAATATATATCCACATTTCAAACTTTGTGCAAAAATTATAAAAAATGCGCAAAGCTTCAGCTAGATTTTCAACTTTTTATTTAGATGTTTTAGAATTTTCTTGAGTATGCAGTATGTATGTATGTATGTATGTATGAGTATGCCCATTAAATTTCAGGGCAATAATGTGCAATTTTAAAGGGGCTAAATAATCGCGTTGATTTTTAATAATTTTTTTTTTCTTGTAGACATTTGGTAAGGGGGTCGGTTGTCGAAAATGCTAAATTACGTTCTGTTAAGAAAGAGCATAGCAATATTTCAGCCTTTTTTGCGTTCATTACATTTTCAGTGAAGTCTTAAAAAAGTCGCTTACTTTTTTCTGACTTTTTATGCTGCTACAGCTTTTTTGATGCTTCTGCGAGCGTGCGTGTTGCAAGAGAGCAGCTCTTTCTAATTTGGCTTTTAATGTGCAATTGCAAACATTACAATAAGCCTCGTAACCTCACACGGGATCCTTAGTCCAAGAATCAAAAAACAAATGCGCGTACGCTTGGTATGCATCATATTTAAGTCATCTGTGTCCAAAGAATAAATATCTTTTGTAGTTGCTGCAAAACACAAAGCTTGTAAAGATTTATTAAGAAAATAATTCAAAATCAGTTCTAATTACAAGATTTAGTAACAGAGAAAAATTACTGGGAGTTAAAAAACGCCATTTTTTACATAAAGAACGTCCGAACGTCAACAGGATACAAAAAACGTCCAAATGACGTTAAAAACGTCAACCTGGCAACGCTGATCACAGCTTTTACTGGAACTACTAAAATAGGCATTAAGTACGTGTGGATCGATATTACACTCAGTCTTAAGTTCTCCATGCAAATTAAGATGTTTTAAATTGCACCATAGATCTTTGAAAGGCAGTGAAGGGTTCAACTTGGAGCTACAATATCACCGCTTAGCTTGTCTTATAACTGTAGTAGCATTTTTCCGAGCAATTTTGTATTGTGACCAAGCAAAGTCAGTCTTGGCTCGTTTCCATTTTGAGTATAACCTGTTACGAGTTAATATAGCTGTTCTGACTTTGCTGCTGTACCACGGACAAGAGCTTTTCATAGCCCGAACAATACGTAGAGGGACATGAACATCAAATAATATAGTCAAGGTATTATTTAAAAAGTCAAGTTTCGTATCTACCGTCTCAACAAACCCACATTCGCCCCATTTGACATTTGACAGATAAGCAGACAGATTATTAACGTTTACAGACTTCAAATCACGATACATAAAACTAACAGGATTAGCAGGACAATTAAACGACACATCAAACGCACAAAATATTAGATCAAGATCAGATATACAAATTATTTGATCAAATTTAATGACATGGTCAAGACTAGACGTGATAACAAGTTCTAACAAACTTGGATTCGAATTTTGTGCGTATCTTCTTGGTACCAGTTTGTTGACCACAGCAAGGCCTGCTGCGGCCACGTGGTCAAGTAGATTATTGGCATATGAGTCGTTTTACAACAGATTAACATTGAAATCACCACATATAACAAAACGTTCATAGTCTCAAAAAAAAAGCAGATAGCTCAGAAAAAAAACGAATCTAACAAGTAACATCTATGGGGGTTATACACACAGGATACTAATATTTTAGTCACGCTGTCAGAAATTTCGGCATTAATAAATTATGTATCGCAGTTGTTTGATTCTGCTAAAACGCAAAATTTTAGGGTAGACCTGCGGTATATTGCAACACCTCCTCCTTTTCTTTTTGTTCTATCGGCTCTGACAAGATCAAAGTTTGGAATACAATAGTAAAAGTCGGAGATGTCTGGATTAAACCACGTTTCCGAGATGCAAATAACATCAACGTAAGATTTCCCAAAAATTTCCCTAATATAATCTAGTTTGTCACCGTTAAGGATTCTTGCATTGAAGTGCATCACTTTAAGGCCATTATATTGCTTACACAAAATATGAATTAAAATCGTGTGGCTTTCGTCAATGCAGGAGGCGCATTTTCTATAGAGGTTTAAGTCCATAACACTGAGATGGACAGAAGCAACTACAAAAGGCATATTACCCCCCTATTATGAATTTCCATACGATAGACGATAAACGCTTGCAAGCGTTTCGTATGAAATCAAATTTCGTAGTATCGCTTTCATACGCCCGACAGAAGTATTATTGTGAATGGCTGTAGTTTTTGCCCACTTTTTACTGTGAACCAACGCAAATCAGCTATGCTAACTATCGGATTTCATACGACAACATCGATTCGTCATAGAGGATAACAGAATGCAAGCGTTTATCGTGCATCGGACGAATTCATAATAGGAGGGTAACACACGGAAGAACTTTAACGCATAAATGTTAACGATTGCTATAAACCTGAGTAAATATGGAAACAGAATAAAATGAAAAGAATCAAGGTTTACATATAGAAACAAAAAATAAGGAAATATTAATCAAAGAGAATTTGGAAAAGAGAGAAAGAGAAAAGAACATAAATATAACTTAACTTCTAGGCTAGTAAAAACTAAACAAAATAGAAAGTACACATTTTCGGTGAACATTCGATACACATACATTTTTGCATCCGCGTACTGTTGAAAAGAGCGTTAATCTCGGCTCTGCTGCTCACCAGTATGGGCTCTTCATTTGGTTTTAGTCGCACAAAAATGTTCACTCGTATAGAGAACACTGACGCCAGTTGTTTCTTCCGCCTGAGCCTCAGTATATTCAGTAAACAAACTGAGCTGTTTTTCCCGCCAATTTTGGTCGCCATAAAGGACTTAGGCTTGCAGACAAGGCGTTTCGGCAATTAGGGTGTTGTGCAGCAATTGAAAGTGGTCAAAAATTTTAGCACCAAATGTATGAAATATTAAAGATTCGCTTCACATTATTAATAAAACTTAACGTAATTGTTTTTTTTTTTTTGTAATACTAATTAAGTGTTATTGTTTACATGTCGAAATGATCTTAAGAATATGTGTTATGAAATAATTTAGTTAAATGTAAACCATATTAAACGTAAAAACACATATATTTAGATTTATTAATTTAAATGGCGAAACATGTTTTATAAATTGATATGGCTTCTATTATAAATTATAGTCATATACAATAATATACATATACGATATGTAGATATTCTCATACTATTTTGTAACGAGTTACCTTAATCAAGACACGACCCACAAATTGGAGAAGACTGGCCAAACACTTAACTAAAAGTACAAGTTGTAGGCATTCGAGTACTCATCATTTGATTCCGACAGAATATTCGTGATAGGAATAAATATTTATTTTCTTCATTCCATACATGATTCTATTTTATTATTCTGGAATTGAACCATTTTTTTTTATAATTTAACAAGAGCAGTAAGAAGGTATTTCACTTTAAGTTGCTCGGAGCTAATTTTGCAGAACATCATCCAAGATTTCCGGAAACAGAAAATGCATCACTTAGAGCATTATTATTGTGCTAGAAAACCAAGACAAAAGCGTGAATTTGTATACGTTTTGCAATAGAATTGAGTTATTTTATAATTTAAGTGTACTTTTTCTCTTATTCGGTGTGATATATGTACATATTTGTACAGCGATATATGTGATATATTTTGCAGTGAAAATAAAATGCTAATCTAGGACGCAGTACAAATATGAAGCTCTTGAATTCCATCAATGATGCCCTAATGGCGAGTGCTCAAATTTTCACGAAACTTTCACCTTGCTATGTACCTAAAATAAATATATTTACATCAAACAAATTTATAAATTTAGGAAATAAATTACTTAATTCTTTGTTTAACTTTCGACACAAGCAAATTGCTTGGAAATTTAAATTCACCCCTATGCGACACAGCAACAACAAGGGCCAGGGGCGTTTTTGTACGAAAAGCAACTTTTGAGCAGCAGTGCTTAGATCGTTCCGATAAGCAATGTTATTTTGTAACAAATTTATCATCAAACGGTGGCTTTGAAATTTTTTCGACATTTATTTATTAAAGTAAATCCGTATATTTTTGTTTATTCGTAAAATTTATGCACTAAACGAAACTTTATTCTAATAAATTCTTTTATTTATTTATTTGTTTTATAGTTTATTTCATTAATTATGAAAAGCAACCGTGCGTGTAAGAAATTTTGTGCTACCAAAAATTTCACATCTGGAAACTTTATCCCCATAAAGGACTTCACCACAGTTTTTTTTTACTGGATATACTGAGGCCTGAACTCTGAAGCATACGTTACACATCTCGCAATTTTTTGGGCAGACTCTCATGTACAAATATTGACCCATAGCCCGGCAACTCAACATCAGAGAGCGCAAGCGATCTCTTTTGGGATCTGCAGAAGACCGCAATAGATTTCATGAGCTGATTTCGATCGTGTGAAGAGAACAACTTTAGAACAACGGGACAGTTGTCGCTGCTTTTTTGCCCATTACTTTTTACGCTTTTTAGTCGAAAAGCATTTCGTACAGGCGGGGGTTTATGCTGAGTTGCACCGCAAATCTTTGCAAAAAGTTCAGGCAGTTCCGGCTGCTTGAGGAATCCCGTTGACTAATAAGTCAGTGGAGACTGCGCTGCTTTCGAGAGCGCGGAGCTGGGTCTGAGCAGCAGCAAGTTCATTGCGAAGATTGAGAACTTCAGTGCATGTGCTCTCAACTGCAGCCACACGTTTGTCAATAGCTGCAATGGATAGCTTTAAATTTTTGCGTATCGGCGGCCAGCTCACTGGTCTTCTCCATTACTCTCTCTTCTGATCTCATCATAACGGCTGTCAACTGCTCGATAGTTGAGTCCCTCTGCACCTCCAATTTCTTCTCCATCCTCTCAAATGCGGCCGATGCAGGTGTGAGAGGAGTTTTAGGGGGGTTGCCGGTTTTCTTGCTGAGTTTTTGCGTATTATTGGCATGATTGTTTGCTTGTTATTCATTTGTTTACTTAATTAAGCAGGAATATACCAAATCAGGTGAGTAAAGGTGTTCGCAGTCTCACGAAAAACTTACAGCGCACAGGTACACCGGCCGATCAGTAGTTTGAAGAAATTTTTAAATTATTTACGCGGGAAAACACAAATACTTAAGAGAACCACTAAAATACGTCTTACTCTGAAAATATACCACCAATATACGGATGAAGATTACAACGAAAACCAACGATGTAGTGGGAAATATATGGCTATATATATATGGCTTCCCTGGTTTTCTTCATAAAATAATGCTCAGAGTCTAACAGAGGGTGAATTCCAAAACGTCAAAATACAAAGCATCAGTCTCATTTATTTCTAAACCTCAGAAGATTGTAATGCCAAATGTGCGCAACCACGGTTAGATGCTAGTTTTCAACTAGGTTTCGCAAGTTAGACTTTTTCTTTTAGTCCGGTTTAGAAAGAAAGACTGATGCTTTAAATTTTGACGTTTTGGAATGCACCCAGACTCTTCTGGGTGGTTGTGTTATAAAAACCTTCTGAGCTAGTAAAGGTTAAGCAAAAAATTAAAGCGGCTTCAATTTTAATATAAAAAGTTAATTTCTTCATGATCCAATTATCGGATCTAAACCGAATTAGTATGGGACCACCTCTGAGGTACGACCTTTCGTTTAAAAAATAATTATAGAAATCGGTTAACGTGGTCCAAAGTAATACAAAAAAAAAATTTTTTTTTTCTAAGTTAAAAAATTGTTCAATTGTTGTTTTTCGTAATAAGTTTTGCTTTTTGTAATAGATAAGTGGACACACTGTTCCTGAATTAGTTAAAAACTCACTAAAACGTACGACAAAAATTTAAAATGCAACTTTGTTCGTTATCACCTACGTAACCAAAATTCATTTTCACTACCATCCCTAACTTCTACTTAAACTTCTAATTCAAGCTGCAAATAATTTTGATTATGATTCCTAATTTTTAATTTCCTACTAATATAACATATCCAGAGACCATAACGATTATAAGAAATACAATTAAATATTGCTCTATAATTATTACTGAACAATGGAAAAGTGGTTTTCGTATCGGGGGACGCTTATTTTAAGATGTAAATTATATGGGACTTTTATATTTTTTTGTCTCTCGGGACGTTTATTTCAAGACGAAAATTATTTACGTCTTCTCATAATAATTATACGGGACTTTTGTTTTTTTTCGTCTCTCGGGACGTTTATTTCAAGACGGAAATGATTTACGTCTTATCTTAATAACTATATGGAACTTTTATTGAAATGAAACTTCTTAATTAAGTTCGGAGATTTGACGCCTTGAATATTTAACGCCACGATTGTTGATGTCATCAAAACTGTATCGTTCGTTCNCGATCAGTAGTTTGAAGAAATTTTTAAATTATTTACGCGGGAAAACACAAATACTTAAGAGAACCACTAAAATACGTCTTACTCTGAAAATATACCACCAATATACGGATGAAGATTACAACGAAAACCAACGATGTAGTGGGAAATATATGGCTATATATATATGGCTTCCCTGGTTTTCTTCATAAAATAATGCTCAGAGTCTAACAGAGGGTGAATTCCAAAACGTCAAAATACAAAGCATCAGTCTCATTTATTTCTAAACCTCAGAAGATTGTAATGCCAAATGTGCGCAACCACGGTTAGATGCTAGTTTTCAACTAGGTTTCGCAAGTTAGACTTTTTCTTTTAGTCCGGTTTAGAAAGAAAGACTGATGCTTTAAATTTTGACGTTTTGGAATGCACCCAGACTCTTCTGGGTGGTTGTGTTATAAAAACCTTCTGAGCTAGTAAAGGTTAAGCAAAAAATTAAAGCGGCTTCAATTTTAATATAAAAAGTTAATTTCTTCATGATCCAATTATCGGATCTAAACCGAATTAGTATGGGACCACCTCTGAGGTACGACCTTTCGTTTAAAAAATAATTATAGAAATCGGTTAACGTGGTCCAAAGTAATACAAAAAAAAAATTTTTTTTTTCTAAGTTAAAAAATTGTTCAATTGTTGTTTTTCGTAATAAGTTTTGCTTTTTGTAATAGATAAGTGGACACACTGTTCCTGAATTAGTTAAAAACTCACTAAAACGTACGACAAAAATTTAAAATGCAACTTTGTTCGTTATCACCTACGTAACCAAAATTCATTTTCACTACCATCCCTAACTTCTACTTAAACTTCTAATTCAAGCTGCAAATAATTTTGATTATGATTCCTAATTTTTAATTTCCTACTAATATAACATATCCAGAGACCATAACGATTATAAGAAATACAATTAAATATTGCTCTATAATTATTACTGAACAATGGAAAAGTGGTTTTCGTATCGGGGGACGCTTATTTTAAGATGTAAATTATATGGGACTTTTATATTTTTTTGTCTCTCGGGACGTTTATTTCAAGACGAAAATTATTTACGTCTTCTCATAATAATTATACGGGACTTTTGTTTTTTTTCGTCTCTCGGGACGTTTATTTCAAGACGGAAATGATTTACGTCTTATCTTAATAACTATATGGAACTTTTATTGAAATGAAACTTCTTAATTAAGTTCGGAGATTTGACGCCTTGAATATTTAACGCCACGATTGTTGATGTCATCAAAACTGTATCGTTCGTTCGATTTTCAAAAATGTAGTGTCAAATTAAAGGGCTTTGCTTTTACATGGTTCTACGTCCGTAAACCTAGCTGACCCAAGTAGCCAAAAATCAAGAAAAATTATCGAGGAATTAGGTGTCTTTGAGGTTTTAATTAGGGCCTCTAAAATTAATTTAGATGGTCATTTGGTTTCCGCGAAACTTGCAAAAATGTGTTGGTCAGCTAGGTTTACATAAACCTAGCTGACCCGACCCATCTTTAAATTTTGGTTTTAAATTTTCCAAATATATGCTGAAACTAGGTGACTTTGAGGTGTTCTTCAACGCCACAAAAATTAAATTAGGAGCTCCATTGGTTTCCGAGAAATTCGCAAAAAAATGTTCTTCAGTTAACTTCGCGCTGTTAACCTAGCTGACCAATCTTTAAATTTTTGTTTTTAATTTTCGAAATACATATATGCAGGAATTAGGTGTCTTAGGAGTTCTTCAATGCCACCAAAACTAATTTAGGAGCTCCATTGGTTTCCGTGAAATTCGCAAAAATGTGTTGGTTGGTTTACGTAAAGCTAGCTAGCTAGCCTAGCTGAGCCATCTTTAAATTTTGGTTTTAAATTTTTCAAATATATGCTTGAATTAGATGTTCTTCAACGCCACCAAAACTAATATACCAGCTCCATTGGCTTCTGAGAAATTCGCAAAAATGCGTTTTCAGCTAACCTAGCGCTGTTAACCTAGCTGACCAATCATTAAATTTTTGTTTTTAATTTTCGAAATTTGTATGGCACATATATATGTATAATATGGCGTCAATGTATTAAAACACTCCCCGTGGATCCGCCACTGACTGGCACGTAGTTTAACCCCCAAAACCCCCCGCTGGATCCGCCACTGTGTCTTTTAGGTGTTCTTCAACGCCACCAAAACTAAACCGTAAACCTAGCTGACCCATCAATTTTGGTTTTAAATTTTCCAAATATATGCAGGAATTAGGTGTCTTTTAGGTGTTATTCAACGCCACCAAAACTAATTTAGGAGCTCCATTAGTTTCTGAGTAATTCGCAAATATGTGTTGGTCAGCTAGGTTTGCGTAAACCTAAGCTGGCCAATCTTTAAATTTTTGTTTTTAATTTTTGAAATATATGCAGGAATTAGGTGTTTTTTACTTAATTTCCACAAATGCTTGGAAAATTTAAAACCAAAATTTAAAGTAAACCTAGCTGACCAACACATTTTTGAGAATTTTTCGGAAACCAATGGAGCTCCTAAATTAGATTTGGTGGCGTTGAAGAATTCCTAAAAGACACCTAATTCCTGCTTATATGTAATTCGAAAATTAAAAACAAAAATTTAAAGATTGGTCAGCTAGGCTAACTGCGCTAAGCTAGCTGAAAAACACATTTGTGCGAATTTCTCGGAAACCAATGAAGCTACTAAATTAGTTTTTGTAGCGTTAAAGGACTCCTAAAAGACACCTAATTCCAGCATATATTTGGAAAATTTAAAATCGAAATTTAAAGATGGGTCGGCTAGGCTTACGTGAACTTAGCTGACCAACATATTTTTGGGAATTTCTCGGAAACCAATGGAGCACCTAAATGAATTTTGGAGGCCCTAGTTAACACCTAAAATACACCTAATTCCTCGATAATTTTTATTGACTTTTGGCGACTTGGGTTAGCTAGGTTTACGGACGTCATGGTTTTAGTTTATTGAAAGGGTTGCCAGATGTTAGCAAATCAAATTCCAATAATCGAGCTCGGAGATATTTGGGTTTAATGTCGTGAAATCGGCAGTACATGTACAGATTCTATTAGGAGAAAACGTGGGACATAAATCATTGTCGTCTTGAAATAAACGTCACGAGAGACGAGAAAAATAAAAGTAGCATGTAATTATTATGAAAAGACGTAAATCATTTCCGTCTTAAAAAAGGTCCTACGAGACGAAAAAAAGTCCCACATAATTATTATGAGAAGACGTAAATCATTGTTTTTAATGAAGGAATTGATAAAATACGTTTTTTTTACATATATGTATACATCAAGTATGATAGACCAACCGTGATAGATACATATGTATGTACATCAAGTATGATACATACATACATCAAGTATGATACATACATACATCAAGTATGATATATACATCCATCAAGTATGATAAATCAGCTCTGAAAAAAATGCTCATCAAGTGTTCCTTTTACGAGGAGGAAGCATCGAAAGCCTACACCTGTCAGTGTGGGACTTTAACCCGAACTAGACCACCAAGTACCGATCCCCAATCCCATTCATAACTTTCATTAGAGTGCTATATCTTGGATATCTTTTAACGAAACTTAATGAAAAAAAATGTATTTCTTCCGTCTTATTATGGGCTTTAATTATACATTTTTTACATTAATGTGCAACGTATAAAAATAAAAAAAGAGTACACATTTTACTTTTTTGATTTTTTTTTATTATAGCATTTAAAAATTTTATTTTTTTTGCATAAAACATTGTCTATAATGTCAGCTTTAAATACCCAAAGGGGCGTAATGGGCTACTTATGCGTATGGACTCTAGATCGTCTAACGCTCGAGCAATATGATAAATAGACATTGAAAGGTTATGAATGAGTGTTGTTGATATTGTTGATGTTTCGGTTTCATTGCAAAATAATATTAGTTCTCCAATGATAGCTTCAAGGTTAGTCCTTTTAGTAAAACAATAAAAAGGAAAGACGTGCAAAAAAATAATAAATGAGTAATAAAATTATAGTTTAAAAAAAACAACACGCTTTTATTACAATAAGAACTAAAAAGAAAAACATTATTTATTGATTTAAAGATTCGTTTAATAAGGATATGAAGTTCGCTAACTTGATGTTATTTGTCAATGTTATTGTGGCTTGTTAACATTTTATTTTTAATATTTTTATTGAGCTTTGTACCACGATTGTTTATTAGGAAAAATTGAAAAAGCAACAAAGTCTAAGCGGTAGAAGTTATAGCACTATTTCGGAGATCACCACATCTCCTCATCAGACTTCTTCTTCTAGACTTCAGCAGGGATGTTATTTAACCTTTTAAACTAGCTTAATACAGGATTAAATGATTGGCACGTAGTCATAGTCGAAATAAATCCACTGTAAAGTTAGTCGCAGTTATTTTTACAGACATCCCATTGGACACATCCAGCACCTTCTTTTTCTCTAAATTATTCTTACGCCATTGGTAGAGCCGAAGCCCTGTACGAATTTGTTGTAACGTTAGGAGTTGGAGACATGCTCTAGCTTCTAGTCTCTTCAAATTTCCACCAATCCCGTCGCAAGCAGATTTCCCATTTGAACTTGCAACAAAGTTCAATTCTGCCATTTCCTTGAAGGAATTTTCATAATTTCAGAGCTTTAGTAAAGTTAATATCACGTGTGTCAAGTTAGCACTACACTTTTCGAAATTGGAAAAATTAACTACGGCACTAATTGTAGTGTTTTTGTTGTCGAAAGAAAAAATTTGTAGCTCTCGTTTTTTAAGAAAAAAAGTTTGTATTGCTAACTTTACACCATACACCTAGTCGATAGAATTGAGATATCCAGTATGTTACTATGCCATTAATTGTAGCTTTTAACCTTAAAACTTGTTGTGAAAAGAAAAAATTTGTAGCTTTCGTTTTTCTGGAAAAAATTGAGTGACCCTTTTTCGAACAAAATTCAGTATGTAGTGCTAATTTGACACCATGCACCATTGACGACAGAATTGAGATATTGAAAAGGTTACAACGGCATTAATTGTAGCTTTTTTGTTGTAAATTTGTTGTGGAAAGAAAAAATTTGTTGCTTTCGTTTTTTAAGAGAAAATGGTATGTAGTGCTAACTTGACACCATACACCTAGTCGATAGAATTGAGATATCCAATATGTTACTATGCCATTAATTGTAGCTTTTAACTTTAAAATTTGTTGTGAAAAGAAAAAATTTGTAGCTTTCGTTTTTCTGGAAAAAATTGAGTTGACCCTTTTTCGAACAAAATTTAGTATGTAGTGCTAACTTGACACCATGCACCATTGACGACAGGAGTGTGTGATCTTTATACGACGCGAGAGGACTATACTTCTCAATTGCCTACTCAGTCCAAAATAGCACTTGTTGAGAAGAGTTATTCTCCGTTGGATTTCAAGGCTGACATTATTATTGGTGTTAATGCTGGTTCCTAAATAAACGAAGTTGTCTACTTTTTCAAACTTGTAACTGTCAACAGTGACGTGTGTGCTAAGACGCGTATGCTCTGACCAGGGTGTCCAGATTGTTTACAAAAAAGCGCAATTTCTGAAAAAAGTCGCCAAATATCGCAATTTTTTTTTAAATTCATGAAATCGATTTAACAAATCTTTTATTTAAAAAATGCGATCTTGTTAATATATAGTTTTTAAAACCAAAAACGAATATAATACCTTCAGAGGGTAATAATAAATAACACAAATCACTTATATAATAGTGATGTACAAACAATTTTCTTTAAAAATACGCATACTTTTTAAAAATATTTGTTTCAACTCATTTGCAATAGAACTGCGCAATTATTAAATTTATTATAACTCATATTACTTGATTAATCGCACAATCCGCTTTTAAGAGCTCGGCGCTAAAAATTAAATAAAAACCTATAACAAGGCGAGATCAGCTATTTCCACAATTTCTTCAAAATCACCTGTAGTGTCTGAATGATTTACATTTCTGTTGTCATATATTGAGCTATTCAATGTTGATATTGGAAACGTTTTACAGCAGAAACTATTAGCCTTCATATAACACTTTATTCGAACTATTGAATTAAGGTTTTCCGACCTCATCCTATTTCGAATATTAGTTTTTGTTGAATTCATAACGGAAAAACACGCTCAACAAAGCATGTGAGTGCGGCAAGGATAATAATATAAAGGCTATTTTACTAACATATATTTCCAAACACTTTATTGCCTGTTGCGGTTTTCTTCGCAATTATCCAAAATTCTTCACAGTCGGATGAAATGGTTCTGAGAAAAGTTATTCCATGGGAAAGTTAAAAGATTTAAATATTCAGTTTCCGCTGTTTTTCTTTCCTTCAAAGTCAAATAGTGAATGGGCATGTCACTTTTTTGGTGACAAAATCAAAGCTTTTTTAAAAGTATTTAATTGACTAGGTAATCGTTTCAAAAGCTCTTCGATTAGGGTGATTAAACATTATTGACAGTCTTTTAATATGCTTCTTAAGTCAAGTCTATCACGCAGTTCATTAGCCTCTTCTGTGAAATTATCATAGAAAACTGAGTTTAGTATATTTTTATAATTGGAAAAAATTTAGTTGAAGGGAAAAAATCGCCAAGAATCGCCAATGGCGATTTCCTAAATTCCCACGACAGCCGGTTCTACGTACCGGAATGACTCGGGTTTCACCCGACCAAGGGCTGTTGTTTCGGCGATCTAACCCCGTTTAGGTCGGCGAAGTATCTCAGAAGTTGTCCGTCCATAGGGCAACATTCACTACGCATTCTCCTACTCAGGGCTGGCATCGAGTCAAACCCTGGGCCAGAAATATACACCTGCTGTGTATGCCGAAGACGTTTACACCACAACTCCACCTCAGTCAAGTGTAATGCCTGCGAGGGGTGGAGTCACCTCAGGGTCTGCTCGGGACTACGGACACACAGACAGTGGACCACGTCGTACGTGGCCCCCTGTTGCTCAAATAGAGCAGCCTCCACGGCAACCCATAGTCCGCCCGTGCAGCCCCACACACTCACACAGCAACCACACACAGTCGCCACAACACAACAACATACCACAGCCACCACAGACCACATAACACACACAACCGCACCACCACCCACACGCCGCCGCCAACAACTCTTGGTTCCCCCTACAATCTGCACGGTATGTCAGACCAGAATATTCCGTAATGTGACATCAGTCAAGTGCAACACCTGCCTTGGCTGGTGCCACTTTAGGGCATGTTCAGGTCTGCGCACCACGCGAGATTGGACGGGGAACTTCGAGGGCCCGTGTTGCGCTGCTCGGTCGCTAACACCAATTGCGACGCCCCCCACTACCACCACAGGGAGGCAATCACCCCAGCAGCACACACAGCCAACGGCGGCAAGAACATACACCTCACTCACACCCCACATCACAACACGTCTCCCGAACCACATGAAGCTCCTCCAATTCAACTGTAACGGGCTACAGAGCAAGATTGAGGAGATAACCGCCTTTATGTGTCGGCATGGTATATTAATAGCTGCGGTCCAAGAGACGAAGTTGCACAGCAATTCAACTCTGTTGAAT
>NW_016157231.1:274441-291868 GCF_001687245.7 Rhagoletis zephyria
ACATACAAGGCAATAGGCCGGCCGGTTTTGAACTACGCAGCGCCAGTGTGGTCGCCTGGGACTAGTAGGACGCAGTGGACGAAGCTACAGACCGCACAAAACACCGCACTGAGGACAGCGACGGGATGCCTCTTGATGACGCCTGAACACCACCTGCACGGCGAGGCGCAAATGCTTCCGGTAAAGGAGCACAATATAATGCTCTGCAAGCAGTTCCTGATCGGGACCCACAGAAGTGGCCACCCGTGCAGACAGCTGCTTGCAGAGGAGCCCTCGCCTAGGCACGTCAGGAGGCATCTATATGAACTAACGGACGAAGTCCAGAGGTTCATCAAGCAACCTCTGGACCCGACAGCCTACAGACAGGCCTTGAACGGCATTCACAGGGACTCAGTCTCGAGTTATGTAGACTCTAGACCTGTGAATGCCGTTCTAGGCACACCACCCCCGGACATTGACGAGACGGAGCTTCATCTGCCTCGGGAGACGCGCACCACACTTGCACAACTTCGCTCCGGCTACTGCAGCAGGTTAAACTCCTACCTGAGTAGGCTGAATGAGGATGTGCCTAATGAATGTCCGGCATGCGGAGAGACCCCACATGACTCGAAACATCTCTTCGCATGCCCGGCAAACCCGACATCCCTAGCGACCTTGTCCTTATGGGCAAACCCCGCAGAAGCTGCACGCTTCCTAGGGTTACCGTTAGTGGAACTTGACGACAACGACTGAGATACCAACCGATCTGGGCGGGGTTGTTGTAGCCGCTACAACAACAACAACAACATTTCCTAAATTTTTACGCGCGAATTTCCAAATAAAATCGCCAAATTGGCGCAAAATCGCCAAATCTGGACACTCTGGCTCTGACTGTTTCTACGATGACATGAGATGCTTCGTTTTGTATTCGTTCACCACCCGACCCATTCGCTTTGCTTCTCTATCTAATCACGAAAAGGCAGAACAGACGTAGCCCTTGTTTTTGCCGATAATATTGACGTCGTCGGCATATGCCAGCAACTGTACGCTCTTGTAAAGTATTGTCCCTGAGCGGTTGAGTTCTCCGGCTCTTTATTATCTTCTCAAACATCAGATTAAAGAAATCACGCGAAAGGGAGTAACCTTGTCTGAAACCTCAAACGGCTCGGAGAGGTCCTTCGCAATTCTGACAGAGCTGGTGGTATTGCTCAACGTCATTTTACACAGCCGTTTTAGTTTCGCGGGGATACCAAATTCAGACATCGCGGCATAAAGACAACATCTTTTCATGCTGTCGAAAGCGGCTTTGTAATCGACAAATAGATGGTGCGTGTTGATCCTATTCTGGCGGGTCTTTTCCAAGATTTGGCGTGTTGTGAATACCTGATCTATGGTGGATTTGCCAGGTCTAAAACCACACTGGTAAGGTCCAATCAGTTCGTCGACGGTGGGCTTCAGACTTTCACACAATACACTGGATAAGACCTTGTAACCTATGCTAAGAAGGCTGATCCCGCGGTAGTTGACGCGTATAGTTAAATTCCAGTCCTCAGGCATGCGCTCATCTGACCATATTCTGCATAATGGGCCGTATGAATAAAAAAAGCAATTGCTTATTTTTATTCATACGGCCCAATAGCTGATGCAAGCACCTTATCAGCTCCTCGCCGCCGTACTTGAATAGCTCGGCTGGCAGGCCGTCAGCTCCAACAACTTTGTTGTTTTTCAGCCGCGTAATCGCTATTCGTACCTCATGATAGTCAGGCGATGGTACATCGACTCCATCGTTATCGACTGACGAACCCGAGCGTCTTCTCCACTACTTTCAGTGCTGCGGTCATTCAACAGGGTGGAAAAGTGTTCCCTCCATAATTTAAGTACGTTCTGGACACCAGTCTCTAGGTCGCCATGGTTCTAACAGGAGTTCGCACTGATATTGAAACCTTCAGTAAGTCGCTTAACTCTCTGATAAAATTTCCGGGCGTTTTTCCTGTCGGCCACATTTCAAGCTCTTCGCACTCACGTATTTCGGCCTCTCTCTTCTTAATGCGGCAAATACGTCTCGCTTCCCTCTTCAATTCCCTATAACGGTCCCACATGGCTCGCATGGCCCTGTAGGCGGCATCTTTTTTCTCTGCAGCTTCTCGACACTCCTCATCGTACCAGTTGTTATTTCGGGTTCGCTGAAATCAGACTGTTTCTTCGGCAGCTCTCAGAGGGCAGGTGTCTGAGTCAAGTGGCGAATAAATTGGCCGTCTGGTCTGATTGCAGCTTTTCGACGTTAAGCTTTCCTTGCATTGTTGGGCGCACATTTTTTGCTGCACAGAGGCGGGTGTGTATCTTGGCTGCAACAAGATAGTGGTCGGAGTCGATGTTTGGCCCTCGGAGTGTACGTGCGTCTAAAACACTGGAAGTATGCCTTCAGTCTATCACAACATGGTCGATTAGGTTTCTCGTTTTTCGATCCGGAGAGAGCTATGAAGCTTGGTGGATCTTGTTATGCTGCAACCTAGTACTACATATTACCATGTTTCGTGCCCCGGCGAAGTCGATCAGCCTCAGTCCGTTATGGGACGTTTCGTCGTAGAGGCTGAATTTTCCGACAATGCCTTGCCCACCTTGGCATTAAAATCGCTGAGTACGATTTTGATATCGTGTCTGGGACAGCGCTAATATGTACGCTCCAAGCGCTCACAGAAGAGATCCTTGCGAGATGTTGAAGAATCTCGCTTTGATGCGGATTGTGGCTAAACGTTGCTTCGCCGGGGTGAACGCCAGTACTCGGTGACGAATCCAACACCGAATTTTCGCTCCTTTACGTGGCAGCTATAGTAGACGTCAAAGGCTCCACGCTTACCTTGCCTTGACCCGTCCATCGCATTTCTTGGAAGGCGGTGATATCAGCCTTTAGTCTTCCCGACGACATCAACCAGCCGGGAAGAGGCACCTTCCCTATAAAGGGTCCGGATATTCCAGGTGCATACCCTCAAAACGTAGTCCTTAATACGCTTGCCGTGGCCGTCATCAGAAAAATGGGTATCATCTGATGTTGACTTTTGTGTTGGACGGGGTTTTAACGTGGCGGGACCCAAACCCATCGCACGCGAAGTTTTACGCCTTCTCACTTAAGCTTGCTCCCAAACGGTTGTTTGGTTGCTACCCAAAGGATTATTATTATTATTATTATTGGGGATAAAGCACTGCGACCTTAAGATCTATTGTGTCCCCTTCGCGGATTATAGAGTGTCTTAATCCAGTAACCGAGAGAAACTTGCAACCTAAGTCTACGGATTTCACTTCGCCTTTGGTTAACATATGTTCACCCAGGTGCCTTTTGCGTTTGTGCATCAGTGCAGGACATTCTTCTAAGATGTGCTGTGCAGTCTCGTTTTCCGTCCTGCAAAATCTGAATCGCTCATGCGAGTAAATTCCCAGTTTAGTCAGGTGATAGTTCAGCCTGTAGTGTCCTGTCAGGATTCCTGTAACAATTCTTAAGTTATTCTTTGATAAGCTCATACATTCATTGAAGCGTTTTAGGTTATATGTTCCTAAAAGTGCTTTGGACTGCTCTAGACCTGGTAGATTATCCCAGTAGCGTTTTCTATGAGCTTCTTCCTCTAACCGAACAAGTTCGGAGAGTGCCCCTTTTCCCAGGCCACAGAAAGGCTCTGGGCCGGTGAAAGGGGTCGATGCACCCTTCTTCGCTAGTTTATCGGCAATCTCGTTTCCTTTAATACCAATATGGCCCGGAATCCAGAGAACCCAAACCTGATTGGTCAGACCAAGTGTATTCAGCTTTTCGAGGCACTCCATCACCAGTTTAGATGTTACCTGGTGAGATCTGAGGGCCTTGATAGCCGCTTGGCTGCTATTCCGGTAGTTCCGCTTAATATTAAAGTCCACGCATCTTTCTATGGCGTATGTTTCAGCCTGGAAAATAGACATGTGTTTTCCCATGGGTTCCGAGTATCTTAACCTCGGTCCAACTACCCCTACCCCGGTACTCTCGTCGGTCAATGAGCCATCAGTGTACCAGGTAATCATGGTTTGGTTTATCCGATACGTCTCGGATATGCCAGCCCAGCTCTTCTTATCACTCAGATCAGTTTTAAACCTCTTTGTAAAGCTGTACCTCGGATGCATGGTATCCCTCGGTATGGCAATTTCAGGGAACTTCTTCGTAAGAATATCTAACTTCCCATGGCTAAGATACCCTTCTGCCCCGATATTGGAACCAGTCATCCGTAGTAAAACTCTCTTCGCCTGAGTCTGTATGTGTATATGAAGAGGGGTAAGATCTAGAAGAATCTCCAAGGATGCGGTTGGACAGGTTCTCATGGCTCCGGTTATGCATACGCATGCCAGCCTTTGTAACTTGGAGAGCACTTTGATTGTTCCAAGTTGTGAAGTTCTATCGGCCCAGATGATGGCTCCATAAGCTATCATGGGTCGTATTATAGTCGGGTAGATCCATCTCAGTATCTTTGGTGTGCATCCCCAACTCTTACTTGCCATGGACCTACACGTCATAAATGATCTTACAGCTTTCTTCGTGGTTTCTTCCACGTGTGCTTTCCAGAGTAGTTTTTGGTCTAGTATCACTCCTAGGAATTTAACCTCTTTTTGTACATAATGTTGGTTCCATCTAGCCTTATCGTTTTTAGGCTCTCCAGTTTATATTTCCTTGAGAATGGTACTATAGTGGTTTTTGATGGGTTAACATTCAGCCCAACTTTAGCACACCATTTTTTGGTTACATTCAGCCCTAGCTGGATTCTATTACACAGGGTGTTTTCGAATTTCCCCCTGCATATAATTACAATGTCATCGGCGTACCCCTGGCAAGTTAACCCAGTATCTGTCAGCTCTTGGAGCAGTCCTTCGACGACTATGTTCCACAGCAGTGGAGATAGCACTCCACCCTGTGGACAGCCCCTTGTTGTTCCGGCAACAACCGTATTATTCGTACAGGTTTGTACTTCTACCCTTCTGGTGCGGAGCATGCAATTAATCCAGGCTACGAGGGTATTGTTTACCCCTCTGCTGATCAAAGCACTGTTTATTGCAGCATGTGAGGTGTTGTCAAACGCTCCCTCGATGTCCAGAAAGGCGCATATAGCCGTCTCCTTATTATCTAAGCTATCTTGAAGTCCACTTATCAGCGCATATAGGCGGTTTCAGAAGAACGACCCGCCATATATGCATGCTGGCGCGAATTCAGCAGATAGTTCACTAAGCGCCGTTTTCTCATCTAACCTTTAGTTTACCGGCCACTTTATCGTCTCGATATAAGAGTTTTCGTTTTCTCATCAGCGCATTAATTTCTCGAATCGATAAACTGTTGCTTACCCGACGCAGCCTTTAAAATTTGTACCCAACTTTAAATTTTGGTTTGGTTTTGGTTCACGAGCCAGCTATATTAGATATTTCAACCAAGGTTTTGGTTTTTGCTAACAGTTGCTCTTGCTCTATATTTGCTTATGTTGCATTGCCAACCTTTGAAATTTTATGACGAATGTAGTGAAGTTTCATTCTCGGAAATATAGTGAAGTTTCACTCTACGGAATACAAAATTTATTTTTACCGGTAAGATAAGAAAACGAAAACACTTTAAATTGAGGAACAGTTTATCTGCCCTGTTAGTAAAGGCAACTTTACTGCTTACATTAGAAAACGGCCCTAAGACCGTAGTCATCTACTACCTTTTCTAAAGCTGTTAGTACAAATGAGGTGAGGCAGATCGGCCTGAAGGATTTTGGATGAAGTGGGTCCTTCTTTCCAACCTTCGGGATGAAAACTACCTTCGCTCTTCTCCACGCATCTGGTATATAACCCAATGCTATGCTGCTTCTAACTATTGTTAATAGCGGGCCAATAATGCATTCTAAGCCCTGCTGTAGCATGCCAGGGAATATTCCATCCGCTCCCGGTGACTTTAGCGGTTTAAAGGTGTTCACCGCCCACCTTAGTCGGGGCTCAGAGCATATTTCCTTAGCCACTAACCAGTTTTCTCTGCTTATTTTACTACTTTGTTCAGTCCGATCTGTCTCGGAATATGATGTAGATCCTGGGAAGTGAGTATCTATAAGAAGTTGGATCTTTTCTTCCTCGCTTCCAGTGAAACTCCCATCACTCTTTTTTAAAGCTGAAGCACAACACCGGCGAANGTATGAGAAGTTGGATCTTTTCTTCCTCGCTCCCAGTGAAACTCCCATCACTCTTCCTTAGACTTGCGGACGAAATACAATTCGTTTTTGCCATTACCTTATAGAGTCTTGTAGCCTCCGCGGTATCTTCTATGCTTTGACAGAAGTTCCTAAAGCTTAAACGCTTAGATTCCCTTATTTCTTTGTTGTACAGAGTTAAGGTGTTTCTGTATTCTGACCACTCCCCGGTTCGTTTTGCTCGATTGAACAATTTCCGAACTTTGGTTCTGAGTTTACTTAGGCTGTTGTTCCACTAGGATACATCCCTGGAGGAACATACCTTACTTATAGGACAACTGTCTTCATATGCGTCAATGAGTAGTTCATTAAAGCGCTCTGTCGCGAATTCTAGTTCTGTTTCGTTCCTGATCTTTTGACCCAGCCCAGGTTGGGCTACGTTCAGCCTCAGGTTGTCTTTGAACTTCCCCCAGTCTGTCTTCCTGGGATTCCTTAAAACTCTATGTACTAATTATTCTATGATCTGACATGGAGGGTTCATTGGATACTCTCCACTCTTTCGCCAGCACTTTCGTTTGAGTATTTCCAATGGTTATATCAAGGACCTCTACCCTCGCACGGGTCACAAAAGTTGGTATATTCCCAACATTAAAGATTTCTAATTTATTTCTAAGGATAAATTCAAGAAGGTACTCACCCCTTTGGTTGGTGTCACTGCTCCCCCATGCCTCGCTATGCGCATTTGCATCACATCCGAGTATCAGGGGTAGCTTCTTGTCTTCGCAGTACTTCACCAGTTTAGTGACAAGCTCCGGTGGGGCGTGATTGTTATCTCCTGGGAAGTAGCCCGATGCAGCTACGATGTCCTGGATGGTCCCGTTGATGTTGACCGGGACTTGGACCGCCACTAGATCCCTCGACAGGAAATCTGAAAGACATACATGTTTAAAGCTATTAGTTATTAACAAGCACGCCCTAGGATTTGTGCACCTAGTATCCCAAATTACCTGCCTGTTCTCTACCGCCAAGCCTCTTTTTTGGCCCCTGACGACCCAGGGTTCTTGTACCAGCACTATTCCCAGTGTAGACCTGAGGGTTGCCCTAGCGATGACCGCAGACGCGGCCCTCGCATGGTGAAGGTTCACTTGTGCAACCTTAGTGCTGGTCATCGTCGCAGCTAATGGCGTTCCGCTTCTTCATCCGTTGTCAGAGTTTCGTCAAGCTCTGAGAAGGTGGCCCTCTCCGAGTCATGATCTGCAAAGATATTTAGTAGGCCGAGGTCGAAATCGTCTATACCCTCCGTCTCATGAGGTAGAATACCAACTTTCTCTACTACCGCGCTTCTGGCTGCTTCCACAGCTACCATCTCAGCCACCTCCTCCGGTATTTCAGGAACACCCGGTGGAGTATTTGGCTTGGCTACCTTCGCCTTCGGTTCCCTGCCCTTGTGCAGATGCACTGGAACACTACCAAACCTGTATCGTAGGATACAGTTTTTCTTCTTGATAGCCTCCAACGACCGGTCGTCTATCCCGATCGTCAGCAGTTTACCCGTCTTCTCGTCATTGCTTCTGTATACCTTCCATAGGTCGGTATGCATACCCTCATTTTGGGCTATAATTAGGTTCAGTAGTTTCTGCGTGTCCACTCCTGCAGCTTTTGGTAGGTACGTAGTGATTACGTGCACCTTGGGTATGTTGTCCCCATCGCACGTAGTCAATTCCGCACCCTCCCAACCAGGCAGTTTTGGAACAATTAAGCGCAGCCATTCGGCTGATTCTGCATCCAACCAGTCGACCAGTATAACGCCTGGCCGAAAGTGGATGCCGTCGAATTGGAGTATTGACCTCCAACCCTTACCCATCTCCTCCACAATGGCGTCCTCAATCTTTCCCTGATCCCCACGAGTGAGTGTACGTTTAGGGAAAGCCTTCGGCAGAACAGCCAGTCTAATACGCTTAGTGGCGCTAGCATAGCTAACACCAGGCTTCCTGGCCCCTGCCTTGGGATTTGGAGCCACTGCTTCGAGACGGCTCCTCTTCTTCTCTGGCTTCCCTTCCGGAGGACTAATCTCCGCAGCACCCCGTTTGCTGTCACTGGGCTTCTCCCCGTCCATGACTTTCTTGTTCTCCGGATTACCTTTCGAAACACTAATTTCCCCAGCCTCCCGTGCACTGTCACTGGTTTTCTCCCGGTCCCGGACTTTCTTTTTGGCCTCCTCAGGCGTTAAGCCTTTACTGACGTAGCGCAGGTACCACTTAACTGTGGCCTTTCTCACGTCCCCGAGTCCAGTACTCGTCGAGGCTTGTGGTATGTCATCTTTGGCTGCCGAAGCATCCTCAGATCCCACCTGCCCCAGACTTTCCTTCCGTTGCATAGTGCCTGCTTCTGTCCGTTGCGCCGGTCCAAATATAGGGTCTTTGGTACCATTGCCGCCCTTTTGTCCGCCCACTGTCGGGGTTGTACGTGTAGGGCCCTGGCTACCAGTATGTTCGATATTAGACTCTACCTGGTTCGCCAGTAGTGGTGCGGTATAAGTGCCCGCTGGTGTTTTGTTTTTTGGTTTTGTTTTGTTTGTTTTTGGTTGCTTTTATCCATAAGAATTCCCACGAGTGTAGGAGTCAGAACTGTCCGTCGTGTCATAGCCCCCAATAACACGGTAAGCCCACCGTTACTCCCTGAGGCGGGCAGGTATCAGAGAGGTGCTCCGCTATAATACAGTCTGAATACCCCCGACTGCAACCCTGTCCGATAGACACGGGCTATCTCGGATTAGGGGGGGTTTTAGTGACTGCCCAGTCAGGATTTTTGTTGGAGGAGAGGAGGGAAGGTGGGATGGGGTAGGATTAGGGATAGGGATTTCGGTGCGGTGATCTTGCATGGAAACCAGAGTGTCTGGTATCACACTTACCCTGCGGGCGAGGGTGATACAGCGGCATCAGGTCACTATGCAAGCTTCCCTCTTAGTTCGTGGTGATATGTCGGTTGCTGAAGCGGCCAACATATTACCACTTAAGCCCCATCCCCACGGCAAGGAGACCGACAAAGATGAGGTACCCAAAGAATACATGGATATAAATATCCGGACGTTGTGAGCTACGATTTAAACCGTACGTACAAGAACCACTTATGGCCACTTCCAGGTGAATGGCAGTCAAAAGCTTTCCACTTCTGCACACGGAACCGTCCTGTAACATTCAGTTACAAAAAAATTTGACTACCTGGAGGTTTTAAATAAGACATCGTCTTTTATAATATATAGTGTCAGCTCGTGTTGAGTAACCAGTTAAAACTTAAAAGAAAAAGGACAATGAATGATAGTAAACCTATTTACTAGGTAGTTTAACGATTCAGATGGTTTCAAGGACGTTAGTCACATTCAAGAACTATTACCTACAACAAACAACAAATAAATACATACATATGTATGTACATACATACACACATACATAGCTAGTTCGAATACAATTACATTTATATTTTATTTTATGCGTGCAACTGAAATAATATAAAGTTTTTAGTAGTAAAAACAACAATAATATAAAAAATAATTGACTATACTAATCTATAAGAAATCGAACTACTTTTTGCATTTCGGATGTCGTCATCTCGTTGCCTTCACTTGGCTCACTCCGACTAAGAGAGCAGCGCATTCCATGCAGTATTTTTTCCAGTTCATATAGTGACTCCTGCAAAAATGTTTGCTGCTCTTCAAAGTTTTTGTTGGGTACATTTTCCCCTTCATTTCTATACCGATTACAGAGCAATCTTAGGCGTGAAGCTGAGCACTCCATGCTGTGCAGATGCGTTAATGCTAAACCGGTAAAATCAGCATTTAAATTACTAGAATTTACAGCAGCAGGTGAAATTATATTATCGGATGTATTTGGTTTACGAGCTGGTGACGATTCAACACAATCATCATAGTTTAAGACTTTTTTCGTTATAAATCTTCCTGTTAGCGGCGACTGAACAAAACTTTGTCGTTTTACTAAAGACGGCGGACCGATATGTGAAGGAGAATGTGAAGAAGTATCAAATAACTGCAATTTCTTTAGCGGCTTTTTCAATAAAGCATCTTTAACAATGCTTAAATTTAATGAAATTCGACTCGAGTTGAGCGAATCATTTAATGTTGTGTTTTCATCATTTTCTAATGGCTCCCAATTCATATCCACACAATTAAACACATTTTCAGCTGTCAAGTCTTCGCTATTACGCACCATATCAAGCCAGACTCCTAGTCTGGCAATAGGCCATTCGGCTTTACGACGAAGGGTCCTATCACGTAGCATCACGATGGTGTGGAATATGCCAAATTCGTCAAGTACTTGCGAATGTCGAAACTCTGTTTGTAGACCCAAACTTCTACACCGTTGGGTTGCTTCCTTTACCTAAAAATTATAAAATTTAGTCAAAAGCAAGCAACAAGAACACAAAACTAAAAACTAAGTTAATGTATCTTAAATAGTCTTAACCATTTATCAGAAGTCGTGCTATTTTTCTTATGAATTATTTATTCGCATAACTAACAAGTAAAAAAGTCTAAGTTCGGGCGGAGCCGAACATTCGATACCCGGGCTAGTATTAAATATAGTTTTTTTTCACCTTTCCGAAAAATACCGCTACATGGTAAGCAGGGGTGATTCTACTCCTATTTCAAACATCTTCCATAAACTTATATAGTTATATGTGGGCGGTGACACGAATATTTTCCAAAAGTCCATAATAATGTTACTTCTTATTAAGGGATTATTGTTAGTATCAATTTTGTGTAAATTAGCATTCTTAAATTTCGAAATATCAGTTTAAAGCATTTCTGAAATTTACCGTTATATAAAAAGTGGGCGTAATTTTAGTCCGATTTCAATAATTTGCAGCGTTTTGATTTTACGTGGCAAGCACAATAATCATGCCGAGTTTGGTACAAATTGATCGAACGGTTACCGAGATACACATATGTGGTCATAAATGGGCAGTGCCACGCCCGTTTTCCAAAATTTTATCATAAAGGTATTTCTTGCTAAAGAATTATTGTGAACATCAATTTTCAATAAATTAGCTTCATGTTTACTGTGGGCGCGGTTATTATCAGTATTAAAAATTATCAACCGTTTGGTGTTTTGTACTAAGGCCAAGTTTGGGAAAAATTAGTGCCCAATTTTCAAAAAATTTATAATATTCTTTTTCGTCTAAAAATCATTGTAAATATAAATTTCGCAATTATCGCAGTTTTCGTATTTCTGAAAATTACCGTTATATGGGAGGTAGGCGTGGTTATTTCTCGATTTCTTTTGCCTGTTAGAAACAACCGTAATGTGAACAAAGTTATAATACCCTTGTGCACAAGCGCGCTCCGGTATAAAAATGTGTGCTTCAAATTCTTGTGTTTTAAAGTCGAGATTCTTTGTACGCGGAATCTCGAATACTACTAAGCGGATTTTGACGAGATTTTCTCTAATATACTCTGTATCGATAGGAAAGGGATCTTTTTTTCTTAGAATTTTAAAAGATTGCCACCAGGGATGCCGTTTGGATCTAAATAGATCCAATTGGATACATTTTTAGACGAATCTTTGCGGGATACTTATTTTTTCCGGTCAGTATGGATACTTTTTTAAATAGGCCAAAATTTTATATTTCCTATAAAGTCGGCCGCTGTGGTGTAGTGGTAAGCGCGCTTCCACTCCGCAGCACCTGGGTTCAAACCCTGGTCAAAGCAACATCGCAAAAAATATAGAAAAAAGGTTTTTTCTTAACAGCGGTCGTCCCTCGGCAGGCAATGGCAAACCTCCGAGTGTATTTCTGCCATGAAAAACAGCTTCTCATAAAAACACAATCGCCGTTCGGAGTCGGCGTAAAACTGTAGGTCCCTCCGCTTTGTGTGACAACATCAAGGCGCACGCCACAAACCGGAGGAGAAGCTCGGCCAAACACGAACATATGTGTAAGCGCCAATCTATTATATTATTATATAAAGTTTTTTTCGTTCAAAAATCGATTTTCAGTAAAGATGGTAGAAAGCATTACGTTTTCTAAACGTATTAAGAATCGCTACTTAAGCGTGAAATTAAAGCATTTTATTTTTTGTGAACGAAGCAATGAACATATGAAGAGATCTCACCAAAATAGGTATAAGCGCAATTGTGTTAATTAGATTAAAAGGATGCTTTAAGCAAGATCTTAATATAGGTACATATCGTCGTTTAAAGTACAAAACCGCGTATCAACAAAATGCAAAACCGCGTATCAAGATAATGCAAAACCGCGTATGTGATGTTGCATAAATTATTTTCTAAAGAGCAAAAACACTTATGTTTTAAAATGGTTCCCTTTTTTATAGAGCAATCGCTTTCCTGGCTAGTATATTTCAGGACGACTGGATCAGGATTGAGCCAAGAGCTTGTGTGAGCAAATCCAATTTTTGGTAGCAAATGTCAGTTACGCGGTTTTGCAGAATGACGATACACGGTTTTGTACTTTAAACGACGATATATATAAAGTAAATTATACTCTTTCTGTAGTAATCTCTTTCATATCACATATTTTCATTTGTTAATTTAAAAAGAAAGATTTCAATGCAGTTTAAAAAACTAAATTTGATTTATTTAAGGAAACTTGTATGAATTTTACTGAAAAGACTTTAAATAAACTCTAAAAAAACTTTGTTTATTTGCGCATATTAAGAGAGGTAACCAGTTTCCTCTTTTAATGTGTGCAAATTTGCACGCCGTGTAATAAAATTAATCATTGCCTGTTTACTTTTACATACCAAATTTTTCGCAAAGAGCAAAATTACACATAAAATGTTTAAAATAAAGTAATGTTTATTATTAGTAGGAAATGTATTTGTAGTTTGAAAATTTTTGCAATTTTAAACATTCTATATATGTGTATTTATGTGTATATTTTAAAGATCTCAAGTTCAAAATCAAATACTGAACATCTCATACGTATACAGATTCTTGTTGAAAAATAGATACTTTTCAGTAGTAGTTTTACATGCTCTTTTTAGAGTGTACTTACTATTTATTATACTTGCTTTGCAAAATACTTATGCACAAAAAATGTACTTTATAAATTGAAATTACAAATGTTTGATTTTATGCACATGTATTCCAAGTCCTTAGGATGGGTTAAATTATGTCTTTTTCATGAAAATGTTTGGTTTTCTTACAAATTATGAGATGTATATGTAAAAAAAGAAAATTGGATACATTTGGATACATTTTTGGCTTGGTCAGGGATACATTTTCTTGAGACGGCGCGGCAACACTGCTTGCCACCTGTATAAACAACTATAAGATCCGCACCGTTCGTTGGATTACAAAAGATGAGATGCCAAATGAAAGGGATTGGCCTCTAGAAAAGCACTAATATTTTTTTGAATAGGGTTGCCATCTGTTAATAAAATTACCATATTCAATCATAATAAGCATAGGCCGTGTACCGTTACTGTCAAACGCAACGACTTAGCCTCTGGATGTGTAATAATGTATTATTTTTCTGAGTAGGGTTGTCACCTGTTTAAAAACTACAACGTTCGTTGGATAAAAAAATAAGATACCAAATGAAAGTTCATGGCCATCGCATGTACAAAAAATTTAAGTTTTTTGAGTAGGGTTGCAACCTATTTAAAATTACTATCTTCTATACATAGTATAAAGGAAAGGCGAGATATTTTAACCACACTACTGAGCGGATTTAAACAAGATTTTTTATGTATATAATAAACGAAGTACATGATGGCATATGATTTCTTTCTCCAAATACGTAAATATACATACATATGCATACATTCAGCCTCGCGCATCCGTTGCCGCCTAGTATAATATATATTCAAAAAAATTTATTGAGCTTGAATTGTTGAATATAATTGTTATATGGCCATAAAATAAGAAAAACAAAAATGAAAATATGATATGTAAACAATTTAATTTATGTTTTCAACACAATCTTATCAAAGAATATTACTACATGAGGGATCAGAAATTTTCTAAGAATATATATTTTTAATGGAATATTGGCCCTTATTACGAGTTGCACTAGATTTTCGATCTTCGCTGGTTGTCGAAGATCGAATGTGAAATTCGTATTATGAGCTATGCAGTAGTGTCAACATTTTCGTTGAGTATCGAAATTTCTGTCGAACATAATTTTGCTTTCAATGCTGTAGCGAAGTGTTAAGAAACTGTCAAAAATGTATGATTTTGCATTTCTTTTCTTACTTTTTGGCGGCTGGACAGTAATTTTAAACAATTTTTATTAATTTCATGCAGTTCTAACGTGAATACTAAACACGAGCTCGAAAGGCTGGTTTCATTTATGAAAGAAAATCCGAATACTCAGTTGACACGATCTCTGAGAACAAAATCGTAGAGCTGTTGATAGTTTTAAGCTATTTTAAATAGATTTGGCTCGAAAGCAGTGCTGCAGCAGGTTTTATGTAGCGGACAGCAGTTCTACAAACGTCTCTTTAGACAGTCGGAAGTTTTTAACAAAATATATTCGAAAGACTACACTTAAACGTTTTATACTGCTGGCCAGCTTACTAAGCTCTCATCCTCTGACGAATCGTCGAACCAGAACTCAGTTGTACTCATATTTTTAATTTTAATGTATGTTACCGCATAACTTTGAACCACGTTAACCGATTTCTATAATTCTTTTTTTTTAAAGGAAAGGTGTTACCTCACAGGTCCATACTACTGGATCATGAAGAAATTAGCGATAATCTTAAATTTTTATATGAGAATTGAAGACGGCTTTGTTTTTTGCTTAAAAATTACTTGTTATAAACTCGCTTTCTTTTTACTTCATTTTAATTTGCACAAATTTACATAAATATGAATAAGCACGCTATTTAGTTTGCTCGATTTGTAAATAAAGCTTGTCAGCGGTGAAAAATATGCTATTGTGAACAACCTAAACCAGCGAAATTCACAATAGCGCTATTCTTCATCGAATGCGCGTCATAATACCAAATGAAAATTCGTTTGATCAGCACTTTCGACCCCAGTCGAAGATTGAATGCAACTCATAATTAGGGTCATTGCCTATTGCAATCAAACACAACGTTGTTGTGGTTATAGCGGCACTACTAATGGTGGCTACGTTTCTACCAAAAAATGTCGCCTTTTGATTGCCTCTTTCTCTTTTTGTGTTCCGAGTCTTAATTAAAGGCAAAGGGGGAGAAAATTTTGTGTTCGTTTCTTAAAATGTCATACTCCTGCAAGGCAAAAAAGGTACCTTCTCTGCCCTGTGAAGCTTTGCCAGGGGGGATGGTTACCCTGAAAATTAGATGATTGTTTAAAGCGACAATATTATGAAGAAATTGAGCTAGACAAGGACAAGATTCTGCCTTCTTGTCATGTCTTTTGTCATGTCTTTTTACAGGGTTGAGTGTAACATCAAACACATTTTGCACCGGGGAAGGGCAAACTTTTTTTGGAAGGAACGAAATCACCATAAGCCTAGTCAGGGCTAGTTGTCAAGAAGCTCAATTAACAGTACGCCCAGGAAACGGGTAGTTTCGACGGGTTTGGACTCGGTGGGAAAGGCTATTAGCTGAGTGAGATGAGTTGGTTGGTGTCATTCGGGGCGTCTTCACATGACGGACATTTATCTATCTATTTATTTATTTAGTCTAAAGAATACATGATTCTTACAGACTAGTGAATGATTAAAACTAAATGTAAGGTTAGCTTAACAATTCATTTAGCGTTTGAATAAAAATTGGCTTAGAGGGTGAAAAGTCTAAAAAACCATTTGAGACTCGATCAAGGTTATTAAATTCAATCAATGCCCGCAAAATGGGTGCATTGCGGGCGTAATTAATTCTGTGTCTGGCAATGTGGAAAATCGGGAAATAACGAAAATTTCTTATTGGACAATTAAATGTTATTTGTTTTAAGAGACAAGAACTATCAACATTACCCCGAATAATATCATACAAATAAGAGAGAGACAGAATTGTTCTACGAGTATCTAACAATTTGAGATTAATTAATTGACACCGAGCTATATAGGAGGGAATCGATTCACTAAAGTTAAGTGACCTGAGACAAAAACGGAGAAAAACTTTTTGAATACGTTCGATACGGTCGATTTGCGATTGCACGTCAGGTCTCCATATAACTGCGGCGTATTCCAATTTAGATCTGACGGAGCAAGTAAAAGCTTCAGCGTATAGGGGTTTGAAAATCCATAGGCATGTCGACGAACAAAACCCAGCATTGAAAAAGATTTCGCAATAATCGAATTTATGTGACTTTTGAAGGTAAGCTTGGAGTCGAAAATAACACCAAGGTCCTTAGTTTCAACAACAACATTCAAGGAAATCCCAGAAATGTTATATGAAGAACTATGCGCATTAGAAGACTTAGAGAAAGGCATCTGAAAACACTTCGAAATATTGAGGCTTAAACGATTGTTTACGCACCAAGCATACAGACAGTCAATATCTCGCTGGAGCTTGTGAATATCACCTACATTTATTTATTTATTTATTTATTTATTTGTAAGTCATATGAAACAATTAATTTCTTACTGACTACAGAAAGGAATTGCTTAGGAACTAGTTAAAGTAATTAATTAAAATAATTATACAGTAGGCTCCGGACAGCTCCAGGCGACAGGGACGGGTCGAAGTTAGGAATATTATTTAATTCAGATAGAGTTCTTGGTATGGGAGCAAATTTAAGGTAATCAAATTTAGGAAACTCAGTGTAAAACAGAGGGACGTGTCGGAGATTCCGCGCAGAAATAAAGAAGTTTAGTTTCTCCAGTAGGGCAGGGCAGTCAACTGTATAATTTATCAGGTTATACACAAAGCTGCAAGAGAGAAAGGAAGATCTGGACTGTAAAGTTTTCAGGGATAAAAGTTGACAACGGGATTCGTAGGGAGGTATAGGATCAGTAAAGTTTAAAGAACGGAGTGCAAACTTAATAAATATTTTTTGGATTCGCTCTATACGGTTAATATGGGTTACGTGAAACGGTCTCCAAATGAGGGCTGCGTATTCAATCCGAGATCTTACTAATGAAAGTATATAGCATCTTGAGCGTGTATGGATCCGAGAAATCTGAACAGTTACGTCTTACAAAAGCAAGCATAGCGTACGATTTCGAAACAACATAGTTGACGTGGGTGGTAAATCGAAGTTTGGAATCAAAATATACACCAAGATCTTTGAAGTCTGTAACATGATCGAGGGTTGAGCCAGAAATTTTGTAACTAGTTAGTAACGGGCTATATTTTCTAGTGAATGTGGAATGAAAACAC
>NW_016157231.1:291893-301252 GCF_001687245.7 Rhagoletis zephyria
GTCTATATCTATCTCGATTCGTTTTGCCTGTTACAAACAACCGTTATGTGAACAAAGTTATAATACCCTTGTGCACAAGTGCGCTCGGGTATAAAAATAATCCTAAGGCGTTTTGGAGCTATATTAAATCCAAGAAAGCTACTTCGTACATACCTTCATCGGGTTTCTATAAAGAAAAGCTCGCGAATACCCCTGAAGAGGCGGCTAATCTATTTACCGAGTATTTTTGCTCAAATTTTGTGACCGAGTTGGACCATGACAGCAGTCCCATCCGCAGTTGTGTCTCCGACGCTACCCTATCATTTGGGTCGGTTACTCTGTCATTTGAAGACGTTGAAAAAGGTATTCAGTCTTTGAAAATCTCGAAACAAATGGATCTTGACGGCTTATCCGCCATTATTTTTAAAAAATGTCCCGCCCTTATCGAACCCTTAACGATAATTTTTAATAAGTCTCTATCCAATGGGGAGTTTATTAACGATTGGAAAAAGGCCTCTATAACCCCAGTTTTTAAAAGTGACAATAAGAATGATGTTAGCAATTATCGACCGATTTGGAAATTGTCCACTGTCTCTAAAATCTTCGAATGCGTCATCAAAGCAAAGTTGTCATTCTCAGTCCGTAGCTTGATATGCCCAAACCAACATGGATTCGGCAGTGGCCGGTCAACTGTATCCAATCTTGCAGTTTTCTCTGCAGACTGCTTTGCAGCCTTTCAGGATGGAGATCAGGTTGATGCGATCTATACTGACTTCTCTAAAGCCTTCGATAGTTTCCCATAAAATCTTAGTGGCTAAATTATCAGATATGGGCTTCCACTCCACTTTTTTGCAGTGGATTCGGTCTTATTTGGATAACAGACAGTGCGTAGTTGCCTTTGACAACGTATCTTCACAACCTTTCGTCGCGCAGTCAGGCGTCCCCCAGGGTAGCATACTGGGGCCTTTGCTATTTACATTATTTATTAATGATGTCAGCTCCTGCTTCCAAACTTCAAAATTCCTTTTGTACGCCGACGACCTTAAAATCTACTCTACGATTAGAAACTTGCATGACTCCTGCGCACTGCAACTTGAGCTTGATAAGCTTTACTCATGGTGCACCCGGAATCGGCTTTTTCTGAATGTAAAGAATTGGGATTCAGCCAGCTTTCGATTATAACGAAGGCATCGTAGTCTAAGTGCGAACTTAATCTATGAACCATACTAGCTTTTGTCCGCATTCCAGAGACGTTTTGGAAATATATTTTAAAATGATTCCCCCCATGGGAAGGAGCTACGTTGGTACTGGCTGATCCCCTATTCGTTGAAAAAAACGAAAAGGGCGAACAGTGACGTTTGCAGGCCAAATCTCAGGCTTAAGCAACTTGGGAAACAAATCCTCGGCGACAGCTAGTTTGAAGTTAACATGTTCTAAATCATCCATTGAGGCATCTTTCTTGACGAGCTTATGACAAAGTAGCGACTGTTTTTTCATACCTGAGTGTTTTTCCACATATTCGAGTATGTCATTACAGCCTACAGAAGGCTTGAAGGAAGCTAAATGAAGCCACTTCTTACGAACAGCAACCTTCTTAAGAACAGCAACATTCAGTTCTGTGTTAGTATTTGAACCAATAACACGCAAATCATTGATTCTCTTGCCATTCGGATTAACGACTTTGATGCGATCGTTATTTACTTGGTGGGCGGCGTTGTTACGGACGTCAACGGCTGGTACTCCAGGCGGAGGAATTTCAACGCCGAGTACACTATCCACGGCCGGAGAGGTAGAGCGAGATGATATNACGTTTGCAGGCCAAATCTCAGGCTTAAGCAACTTGGGAAACAAATCCTCGGCGACAGCTAGTTTGAAGTTAACATGTTCTAAATCATCCATTGAGGCATCTTTCTTGACGAGCTTATGACAAAGTAGCGACTGTTTTTTGATACCTGAGTGTTTTTCCACATATTCGAGTATGTCACTACAGCCTACAGAAGGCTTGAAGGAAGCTAAATGAAGCCACTTCTTACGAACAGCAACCTTCTTAAGAACAGCAACATTCAGTTCTGTGTTAGTATTTGAACCAATAACACGCAAATCATTGATTCTCTTGCCATTCGGATTAACGACTTTGATGCGATCGTTATTTACTTGGTGGGCGGCGTTGTTACGGACGTCAACGGCTGGTACTCCAGGCGGAGGAATTTCAACGCCGAGTACACTATCCACGGCCGGAGAGGTAGAGCGAGATGATATTGTTTTATTATGTGTATGTAAGAGTTTGTCAGGTGGTGAATTGGCGACTGCACTAGTAGAATTAAAAACAGTGTAAACAAGAGAATTAACATTAGGCTGCGTAGCATCGACATAATCATTAGCGGGAGCGGGCTGCGAAGCAGTAACATCAACATTGGCGGAAGCCAGAGAAGTAGTATCTACCCAAGAATGATAGAATACAAGATTGCGCCGATCAGAGAGGATTTTTGAGAATAACTTTTGTGTGATGTCACACTGGTGCAATTGCGAGAGAGAAATGCCAAAACGTGAGCAAGAATGGAAGAAGAAGAAAAAATTTTGCAAGGAAAAACGTAAACAAGTTGCACCAGTGTGACGTCATGCAAACAACGATTCTGTCAAATTCGTTAAGAGAGGAATAGCGGTCCGAGATCGGCGCAACCTTTGNGTGACGTCATGCAAACAACGATTCTGTCAAATTCGTTAAGAGAGGAATAGCGGTTCGAGATCGGGGCAACCTTTGCATTCTCTCAATCGTGGTATCTACCTTTGGTGAAGCAGCGTTGGTAGAATTTTCTGTTGGTGTGTTAGTACAACCACACTTACAGTGTAGTGCCATTTGGCGCAATTCGTTAACTTCGGCAGTGAGCGAAACAAGAGCAGCGTGAACGTCTTCGGAATGAAGTTTACGCAGGGCTAATAACTCAGAGCGCAACTGAGTTGTTTGTTCAATTAAGAGCTTTTTATCATCTTGAAGAGCATGAAGTTCCGCGACTGCACGCGCTTGCTCAGAACTAAGCGCTTTGAGCTCACTGTGGATCGTTGGTAGAATAGCTAACTGTTGTTTGATGTCTCTGCCATAATCATCACACGAAATAAGCATTGTTTTGGAAGTTGTTGTTGCTGTAATGTTCTCTGGAGCAGGCTTATTTGACGATGTAGAAGTTTGTTGTTGTTGTTGTTGTTTAGCATCTCTGCCAGAGTTATCACGCGAAGTAAGCGTTGTTTTTGGCAGCTGTTGTTGATGAGATGAGTTTTAATAATTCGTAATATTAGCAGGAGAAGGCAAATTAGATGACTTTTATTTGAAGTCGCGAATACGGCCCGATTAGTGGAACGCGGGGGAGAGTGAAGAGAAAGTCTGCGAGCATTCGCGCATTTTTTGCAAACATATTTATTGTTTGAATTTGAGATATAGTCTAAATCAGCAGGCAAAACACCAACACAGTTGGGATGGTATATTTCGTTACAATTATTGCATTGCTCTTTAGGTTTCGCGCGATCAACTTTTTGGTTGCAAACACACGGCATAGTGATGGATAATATTCATATCAATTTTATTAGAAACGACAAGAGTCACTGTCCCATTGCACTAGGCAAAATGTCGAAATAAGAATCACAATAAATTATGTTTATGAGAAATATTTAGAGCGCACTAAAGACACGTCCGCACAGTACGACGACTCAACTTTAGCGATGGTGTGATACTGTAGCATAAGCACATCGCCCTTTTTACTTTAATTGTCATGTGCACATAAGTAATGTATAAACAAATAGGAATGTACACAAACAACAGTTTACCCAAATCAGTTACATTGAACTCAGCGGGAGTTTATGCAAAGACTGCATTCATCGCACATAGCGAGGATCTTGTTACACTTGTGCGGACGGTCAAAGACACCGCCAAAGACAGTCGCAGTGACTAACTGATCCACAACGTCAGTTTGTCAATGCGACTGACATATTTATATATTTATTGCAACCATATGTTGACTTAGCATATTTTAGAGTTATGTAGTTAGTTTGTAGGTATTAGTAGTATATTTGTATACATTCTAGTTCGTAAATAATTTGTAAGTGTTAGTGTAAGAATTTGGTATAAAAGAAAGTGAAATCAATAAAGTAAACCAATTGGTGATCAAACTCCAACCAATAACTTATTATTTGCTATAATACAACTTATGATCATCAGCAAGAGAAGTGGACCCAGAATGCTCCCTTGAGGGATACCAGATGTAGCTGTGAAAGGAACCGACGTGGCATTATCTAGCATGACAACACATTGTCTATTACACAGACAGGACTTAAACTAATTAATAATACACGAATGAAAACCAAACAGAGATAACTTGTGGATAAGTACATTATGGGACACTTTGTCAAATGCTTTTCAGAAATCGGTATAAATTGAGTCGACCTGAAGACCCTTTTGTAAAGAAGAAATACAGTACTCATCGAAAACTGCTAGGTTCGAAGTAGTAGAACGTCCAGTCACGAACCCATGTTGATTAGGGCAAATAAGATGTTTAACAGAAAAATAGAGCTTCTTCTTCATGATGCACTCNATTTTATTAGAAACGACAAGAGTCACTGTCCCATTGCACTAGGCAAAATGTCGAAATAAGAATCACAATAAATTATGTTTATGAGAAATATTTAGAGCGCACTAAAGACACGTCCGCACAGTACGACGACTCAACTTTAGCGATGGTGTGATACTGTAGCATAAGCACATCGCCCTTTTTACTTTAATTGTCATGTGCACATAAGTAATGTATAAACAAATAGGAATGTACACAAACAACAGTTTACCCAAATCAGTTACATTGAACTCAGCGGGAGTTTATGCAAAGACTGCATTCATCGCACATAGCGAGGATCTTGTTACACTTGTGCGGACGGTCAAAGACACCGCCAAAGACAGTCGCAGTGACTAACTGATCCACAACGTCAGTTTGTCAATGCGACTGACATATTTATATATTTATTGCAACCATATGTTGACTTAGCATATTTTAGAGTTATGTAGTTAGTTTGTAGGTATTAGTAGTATATTTGNTTTAACAGAAAAATAGAGCTTCTTCTTCATGATGCACTCAAAGAGTTTGGAGATAGTGGACCGTTTCGATATGGGCATATAGTTAGATATATCACTCTTGTTTCCATCTTTGAAGATAGGTATGATTGTAGCTAATTTCCACGCATCAATGGAAGTGCCAGATGCAAGGGACTTATTAAAAATTTATTTTATAGACGAGGGCAGGGCAGTTGAATAGAACTGATGAAAGACCGTCAACATCCGTTTGCATCGATAGATTGAGTTGTCGTGTACCATTCGTAACATCATCAGTTCAAGAGAGCCGAAATTTACTGAGAGGGAGTGAAATGAAGAATTAACAGACAAATCTGATGTGCCACAAAATTTGTTTGAAACTACTCAGCAAATAAATTAACCGCATCATTAAGAGCATATGGCCGATTCTACAGGATTTTTTTTTCTTTTCAAACATTGTACATATTGGTGGTTACTGGTATTCACTATATCTGTCAGCTGCTTCTGACACTAATTCTTATCATATCCAAGCATTTTAAGTTTAATATTTTGCACCTTTAGTCGAAGGATTTTTCACGAACCTAAAAACAGTTTTAACGTAACTTATCATTGCGATCTCTCCAACTAGCTCATAAAGTCACAAATAAATTCTAAAATTATATATAAAAAAAATTTAAATTGATCGGAAAAAATATAAAAAATAGCCCAACCCGGGTAACCGTATAATTTTATCGCGAGATGTACATATATTCAAATATGAAGACAATAACGACTAAAAATAAATACAGAAGATAGATCAGTTTATATTAGGGAAAATAAATCACATAAAATGAGATCAGTAACACTAAAATGGAAGTCCACAGTAGATATTTTTAGAGAGTCGAGATATTCAATTCCCTCATTTTCGGCAGGATCGTCATTAGGTTAACTGCATCTTCAAAGATGATAAAAAGAATCGCAATAACCACAACGCTCAACACTAATATTACCACGGATTAATAATCAAAGTGGCAGAGATTGCAGCGTTTTTTACAAAAAGTATTTTTGATGTTGAAATTGTACTTAAAATCGGTAAATTGTACCTTTGCACTTTTTAAAACTAATTGTACTGAAAAAGGTACAATTGTACTTAAAATATNCGGATTAATAATCAAAGTGGCAGAGATTGCAGCGTTTTTTACAAAAAGTATTTTTGATGTTGAAATTGTACTTAAAATCGGTAAATTGTACCTTTGCACTTTTTAAAACTAATTGTACTGAAAAAGGTACAATTGTACTTAAAATATCAACACTGGTTGCCATTGGTGTTTTATAAATGGAAAATTTAGAAAAATTGTTCATTGCTAAATTGAATATTTCAAATATGCAATGAATAAGGTTGCAATGTGTCGCAACTCTGCATATGCAAACAGTTTGAATACCGCAGTATAACAGTTTCCAAACAATGTATTGATACGTTTTGGAAGTCAGCCTAATTTTGAACTCTAATTTCGATCACAATTTTTGTATTATTTCACACTATATATACTTACACCTATGAAATAATCAAAAATAAATAATTTAATATATTAATAAATAAAACAAATTAATTCAACAATTTTTTTTTAAAGCTAAATTATAAAATTTAAAAATTATAAAAAAATCTATATTCTTTATTGAAAATTAAATAGAGAATTATTTATTTAATATTTAAAATTAAACAAATGCCGTAAAGCGGGAAAGAATAAGTGTTATTTTTAAAATTTTATTATAATAAATAACAAAATCATCAATAAAAAAAAATAAATTTAATACATTTATGTTGTTAAAAGCCTTTATTACAAAGCATATAAAATCAGGGACCGTAACGGTTTTAACTTTTATTATAAAAATCACTTTTTAATCGTTATTAACTGAGTTTTATTTTTTGCTCAAAACATAACGATTATTTTTCGAGTTTTATTTTTTTGCTCGGAAAATAATGGTTACGTTTTAAGTTTTATTTTTTTTTCGGAAAGTAATCGTTACTTTTTAAGTTTTATTTTTTTGCTCGGAAAATAGTGGTTACGTTTTAAGTTTTATTTTTTGCTCGGAAAGTAATCGTTACTTTTTAAGTTTTATTTTTTTGCTCAGAAAATAATGATTACGTTTTAAGTTTTATTTTTTGCTCGGAAAGTAATCGTTACGTTTTAAGTTTTATTTTTCGTTCGGAAAATAATGGTTACGTTTTAAGTTTTATTTTATACTCGGAAAATAATGGTTACGTTTTAAGTTTTAATTTTTTCTCGGAAAATAATCGTTATTTCTGAAGTTTAATTTTTTGCTCAGAAAATAAAAATTATTTTTTACGTATGCGTAATGCTGGAGCCTTATCTTAGGAAAGACTGCGAGCCATGTGTGACGCCACCTCTTCCAGTGGACAAGCAAATAGCAATATGTTTATACAAATTAGCTTCCTGTGCGGAATATAGAGTTGTGGGTGACGTTTTTGGTGTACACAAAAGCACCGTTCACAAATATTTTCATTTAGTAGTAAACGCTCTACTACAACTTAAAAGTGAAATGATTAAGTTTCCCCAACTAGATGAGGCATTAGTAATTGCAAATGAATTTAAAAAGAAGTCACATATACCAGACATCATTATAAATTATTGCTGTTATTTAACAAGTAATTATACGATTAAACTCTTTAGGTGCCCATGTTCCAATCTTGCCGCCTAGTGAAGGGTTCTTGGATTTCATAAATAGAAAAGGATGGGCTTCGATTGTAATGCAAGATGTCGTGGACAACAATTACATGTAAGTTGAAAGGAACACGTGGAATATTTCTGTTTACATACATATGTACATATGTTAATTATTCAACAATTTTTTATTCATAAAAGTTTACAGATGTCAGCGTTAAACTTCCCGGTAGCACCCACGACGCAACGGTTTTAAGGAATCCGGATTATTTTAAAAGTCTTCTGAACGTATTCCGAGATTTACAAAAATTATAAATAATATTGAAACGCCTTTATTTCTTGTTGGGGACCCAGCGTCTCCGCTCTTACCATGGTTGATGAAGCTATACACTGGCAACTTAAATGCTGAAGAAGAATCGTTCAATTGTCACTTGAGTTCTGCACGAATAGTGATTGAAAATGCATTTGGCAGATTGAAAGGTCACTGGCGATGCATCGGGAAGAGAATCGATGTCGATCCAGCTATGGTTCCACAAGTCGTACTGGCTTGTGCAATATTACACAATTTTGTTGAGCAGCAAAAAAAGTCCTTTCTGGAAATTTGGTCACAATCCCTTCAAGAAGAAGGAGAGTATCCACAACCAGAAGATACGACGAGTCAAATAATTTGTGAAGAAAACTTTCATCTAAAAGATCTACGAGACAATATTAAGACATTCTTAAAAGACAATTTTCCCTTAAGAACGACACATTTCTAATTCATCTATAAATAAGAAAGCAAATATTTTTTTTATTTATTTCTCTTCTTATAAGAGTAAATTTTTTTATTTATTTACTTATATATGCAAGAATTTATTTAATCGACCTTTAGTTATAGATGTTTTTTCTGGTTTCTTTTCGAGCCTGATGTCAAGTTTTTATTTTTGTTTTTACAAGTGTCCGATATTTCGGCTCTCAACGAAAGCCATCTTCAGGGACTCTAAATACAAAAACACTTAGAATACAACAAATTTCAACAAAAAGGGGGCAAATCGACTTACATTAAAAGAAAAAAGAAAAACTTAAAAGCAAAACTAACGTAAAACACAAAAGACCAAAGAAAATATAAATTATTTTTGCGTAGATGATTTCATCCTATGCTGTCAAGTAGCTGGACTTCGACTGATTTTGGTTTGTATTCTTTTTGTTTTATCGATCAGGTGTCTGTAAGCATGAGCGACGTTCTCTGTGTCCGTTTTGTAATTTATTCTTAATTCTGTCGGTGTGTTAGTTATATGTAGCATTTCTATCGTCAGTCTCTTGTTGTAATTGCTCTCCTTTTGCAATATGCTAACGTTATCAAAATTTGGATAATGTGAGAGTTCTGCACAGTGGGCCGACAGTGCTGTTTGTTGTGTGTTTCCATTATTGCGCGATCTAAGATTTGATTTGTGTCCACTAATCCTAGTTTTTAAATTATTTTTTGTCGTTCCAACGTAGATTTTTTCACATTTGTTTTGCGTATTTCCATTACATGTTATGCTATATATTACATTATTTTGGTCCATTTTGTCAATTTTGCTTTTTGTGTTGCTGTATAGTTTTTTAAGTGTATTGTCCATTCTGTATGCAATTTTATATTTTTCTTTGTCATAGAATTTAATTTT
>NW_016157231.1:302928-304747 GCF_001687245.7 Rhagoletis zephyria
TTAAATTCTATGACAAAGAAAAATATAAAATTGCATACAGAATGGACAATACACTTAAAAAACTATACAGCAACACAAAAAGCAAAATTGACAAAATGGACCAAAATAATGTAATATATAGCATAACATGTAATGGAAATACGCAAAACAAATGTGAAAAAATCTACGTTGGAACGACAAAAAATAATTTAAAAACTAGGATTAGTGGACACAAATCAAATCTTAGATCGCGCAATAATGGAAACACACAACAAACAGCACTGTCGGCCCACTGTGCAGAACTCTCACATTATCCAAATTTTGATAACGTTAGCATATTGCAAAAGGAGAGCAATTACAACAAGAGACTGACGATAGAAATGCTACATATAACTAACACACCGACAGAATTAAGAATAAATTACAAAACGGACACAGAGAACGTCGCTCATGCTTACAGACACCTGATCGATAAAACAAAAAGAATACAAACCAAAATCAGTCGAAGTCCAGCTACTTGACAGCATAGGATGAAATCATCTACGCAAAAATAATTTATATTTTCTTTGGTCATTTGTGTTTTACGTTAGTTTTGCTTTTAAGTTTTTCTTTTTTCTTTTAATGTAAGTCGATTTGCCCCCTTTTTGTTGAAATTTGTTGTATTCTAAGTGTTTTTGTATTTAGAGTCCCTGAAGATGGCTTTCGTTGAGAGCCGAAATATCGGACACTTGTAAAAACAAAAATAAAAACTTGACCTCAGGCTCGAAAAGAAGCCAGAAAAAATATTTATTTACTTATGTACGTTTAACTCACAAAAATGAGTATACACGAATTTCTTTAAATTTTCGCAATGTTTTCCATTAAATTTTTTTTTGTTGACTTTGATTAAGATATTGCTTTGGTTTTACCATACACCACAAAAATCCAAGTTTCAAACATAATACGAAATTTATGAGATTTAGCTTAGTTTCATTAAAATTTTTATAAGAAAATAATTATAGGTCGAAAAGTCGGATAAACATGAAAATATAAACAGCTCAGTGCTGTTTCCAATCATTTGGCCATAGTATTTAATTTCTGTGAATATTCGCCATATTTAGCATTTATTTGAAAATCAAATATAAATTCGAATATAATTTTGTTATCAGTCATACGATACCACTAAGGCAAATCGAGAAACTATGTACATATGCACATTTAAAATATACGAGTTAAATAAAAAGTTTGTGAATACATATTTCTTTTAATCAAAAAAATTAACCGAATTCCAATTCAATTGTAGAAACAAATAAGAATGCGAAGTGCAAATAAAGGCATTTACTTTATATTGTTAATTTGTACTTTGAATTCAAACATTAGTAAATAAATGTCTAGAAAAGAAGGGTCTCGCCAAATTAATCATTAAGCCAGCTGAAGGCAAAACCTATGCAGAGGTGCTGGGAACGATACGTGGTAAGCTCCAACCCGAGAAGACGGAGACCGTAATTCGATCTGTTCGGAAAGCGGCGTGCTCATCGAAATGGAGCGCTGTGGCGACCACTCAGCATTTAAGGAAAATGTGTGCACTGCCATTAGCCAGCTTGGAGACGCCCGTATTCTCACTAGACGTTTACGGCTAGAAGTTCTGGGCATGGACTGCCTAACCACGGCCCCAGAAGTGGAGAATGCTATACGCGGGGAGTTAGGAGACAAGATGAATGGCCAACTTCGCGTCTCTCTCCTCGCTGTAAACTCGCGAGAACAAAGAATGGCTGCGGTGGAAATCGACGAACTGCCAGGTCGGACTCTTATTGAAAAGGGGAAGCTGCGAGTAGGTTGGATTATCTGCCGCGCCCGAGAG
>NW_016157231.1:307483-311978 GCF_001687245.7 Rhagoletis zephyria
AAGCAGTTGCGAGATACGTGAAATTCGTACTCCGCTGCAAACGAGAGGACGGTTGTCTACTGAGGACACCCGAATGAAACGCCCCTACAAAAGAGCAGCCCCAAGGCTCTAACAGCGCGCTCCTGCATCTGAAGACATGCAGAATTGCGGTGCCAGATGCGGGATTCTTGCGCGGGCGGTGGGAGTTTGGGTTTTAGTGGGTAGCCCAACACGCTTCGGTGGGAGTCCCACACTCGGGGAAGGTAGTATAGAGACTAGCGCCCCCGGCCAGTGCATAAAGCATTTCCCTCTCCTACGAAAAAAATAAAATAAAATAAAAAAAAATAAATGTCTAGTATTATAAATGTCTAGCTCAAACACCATAAAAGGCTTTGCTTTATTTTGCATTTCTGCTTTGTTTGATACTTACATTTAATGAGCTACATATAAAACCGCGCACCCAAACTTTTCAAAAAAATATTATTCTTTTTTTGAAAATCTCTTCTTTTGTTTGCAACATTTGTACAAAAGAAATGTGGATTTACATTTATGATGTTTGATCTACACTTTTTACAAAACTAATGCCCGGTTGCACCAATTAATTTCAAATTTATCAGTTTGTTAAAATTAAAAATGACACAATTTTTTTTGGGAAAAATTGTAATTTTAAATTTTAAGTCTGATAAATTTTTAAATTGATTGGTGAAACTGGGGATAAGAAACATTAAATAAACAAAAAAAAATACACCTTTTTTGTTCGTTAGTGAACATGTGCTGTTGGCTTTAGATTAATTTAGAAATAAAGAAATATTTAAATTAACATAAATTAAAGATATACATATATGTACTATACATATACTTCGCTCGTTTTAATTAATTAGAGATGCCCGTGGTGTTGATGTAAAAATACCATTACTTTCAGGACTTGCCGTATCAACTTGAGAAGAAAACAAGTTACCGAACAGTGAATCGGATGTCACAGTGCTCCGTCCTGGGACTCCAGGTTGTTGTGAAAACCACAATGACATTGGTCGTGGCGACTGAATCATATTAAACATGCTTGTAAATAAATTGGCGGTTTCACGCCGATCTTCTTGCAGCATTTTTGCTGTTTCTTTTCTGTTCTCCTCTAATAACTTTTCGATACTGGTCAAGTAAAAGTCCTTCATTGCATCTATCAACTTCTCTTGTGACTGCTTCCACTCCTGTGTAAAGGACTCCATCGTCTTTTGATAGCTTTTTTTCTCTGGATAATAAAACTTGGATTATTCATAAAACTCCACCAATAAAATAGACCAATACATACTGGCTTTTTTTAAAAACCTTCCGTGCACTCGCTTGACTTTGTGAAGTACTAATCTCAGTAGATCCGACTCCGGAGATTTCAGTAGACTTTCGGGTGCTTGATGTGTCTTCTCCTTCTGAAGTTACTGCTGGGCGATGGCTTAAAACCTCGTCAAGAAGGTCAAAATATTCGCATGTTTGTCTTTCGGCGCCGCTGGTGTTCGCTCTTCAGAGCTTTGAATTTTGTTCTTATTTGCTCGGCATCTTTCTTAATTCCCTTCGTACTCAGTTCGCGAGCCACTTTTTCAAAAATATTTTTATTTCTTTTAATCTTGCTATCAAGTAATTTGAGAACATGATTCTCCTTTATTATTGAAAGCATTTCAATTATCTCAACGTGTTTCCACAAATTTCGTTTCTTTAAATTCTTTTCCATCTTACAATATTGGTTGAAACCACACAAATTTTCAAGCTTTCACACTTTGGAGTGAGTGCGGCCAGTTGTTGGCAATTATTGGAATGAGTATTTAAGACCGTACTTTATTAAAAGTTTTTAAATAATAATCATTTAATCTAAGTCGAATAAAAAATAATAAAGATTATTTTCTTCTCCTTTTGCCTTTTTAAATAAATTAATACATTATTTAAACGTGACGTATCTGGCAGCGCTGGCCATTTGACTGACAGAAGGCCATCAGCTAATTTTGACTTTGCATCGATAAGACTAGGCGTTTATACGCTCCTTCTAACTGAAGCGAGAAATAAACTACCGATTCCAAAGTGAGTGTGAGTGAATTCACTGAAGCATTTCAAACCGTATTCAAAATCTGTTTATACATGTGTTTCGAAGTGTCGTGTATTCGGTGAAACTGTATTATGCCCCCGTATAAACAAGGTAATAGACTTGACAGTGCCTGATCATATCACCTAAAAAGCCCAGTTGGTTTTGTATTATTTAGTGGACAATTGATTCATATTTTAGAAAAAATGTGTACGAATGTAACGTAGCCAGTCAAATAATCGGTCATATGCTGTTCTCTCTTTGAAAAAAACCGTAAATTGAATAGCGGAGCAGGTTTTTTTAGAATAAATAAAACTCCAAAAATTTTTTGGATTTTGTTTTATACTAATTTCAAAGTTTAAAGTAAAATTCCGATAAAGAAACTACTCGAGACAATTAATTTCCTTCGTATAGCGCTGAAAATTAAGATAATCTTCGGGACTTTTCGAAGCTTTAAACTTTTTATAGAATTTCTTTCTCAGGTTTTTTAGTCTTTTCAGTCCCCTATTATACCATGGCAGCTTATAAGAAATTATTTTATTATATGTGTATGACACAGTTGCGTAATTTTAGATCGAAAGATGTTATAGCTATCGGCAACATTGAGGTTAAAAAGTAACTGATCCCAATCATAGGAGAGTAAGAGCTCGTTGAAAGCGATAAAGTCGCAAGAACTAAAATTAAAAGAAAGTCGTGCAGGTGGAGAGAATTTATGAAATTGATAAAAATGTAGTTTAAGTACTATTGGAAGGTGATGCATGCCACAGGGCGTTATTGGCGTTAAGCATTCGGAGATATTAAAGTTAATGGCCCGTAGTTATAGTCGAAAGTAAAAACCTCTTCTAGTTAAAATTAATCTTTAAGCTTAGAGCAGGCTTTAAGTTTTAGTCAGTTATAGACATGTTAGAGGCAGGTTTTTGCTAGATTGACACAAAACAGGGCCATTAATATAAAATGAAAAAAGTAACCAATCGGCATTAGGAACACTTTGTTATTTTAGCAAGTTCACCCTGTGTCAACTGACTTTTATAAATAATTTTGAAAATGGCGCAGCAAACTGTAAATAAATAAAAAAGTTTTGTAAAATATAATTTATTAACGTAAATAATTTAATTTTTATAGGAAGTGAAAAGAGTTCGTGAAGTTAATTGGACTGCTGCTGAAAAGACCTGCTTGCGGGAATGTATTAATACTCACAATAACGTCATTGAGGACAAGACGATTGTATCATCCAAAATCGCAAAATCTCGAAATATCCTTTGATTGGGAAGCATATTTTTCAAATTAAGACCACTTTTGTATTTTCTCCGCAAATTTTGACTGGAAAACGTTTACTTAGCGTACGCTTTTAAGATTTTAAAACCTCGTCAACCTCATTTTAAATTTAAAACGCCGTTTTAAAGTTAATAGGTCTTTTAAGTTGACTATGACAGTGTTAAACGAGTGTTTATCTTAATATACAGTTTTAAATGCTAAAACCTGCCTCTAACTTGTCTATAACTACGGGCCAATATTTTTACTAATAAATATATGGTCTATGAATCTATTTAGCGTATTACAAAAGCCGTTGATTTACATAAGATCAAGAGCAAGAATATTATCTAAAAAGTAGATCATAGAAGGAGACTCGACATTAGAAGGCGTTAAATTAATATTGTTAAACATATACGACCAATTAACATTACACAAATTAAAGTCTCCAAGAACACAAAGTTGTTTTTCATCAGTAATAGACACAGCTAGAGCACTAATATTATTTAGATGAGACCTATAAAGAGTATCAGGACTATTCGGAGGTATATAAGAAGCACACACAAAAAGTGGGCTCAACGCTCCACAGACGCGAATACATAGTTGGTCTACGATTGAATCATTGTCTTTAAGCACCACAACTGATGAGCGAAACACACGACGCACAGTGGGTTAATTGATGTCGATATTGGAGATAAATTCAAAAAATGAATTTCAAAATACAAGGAAGGGTTTAGTACCAAATGAAAGTAGATAAAATTCTACATCATTATGTAATCAAATATTTGCCAAAAAATTTACCGCTTTCTTGCAATATACTCATAAAGTCGTGACTTCTTCCTTTGAGTGTGCGCAAATTGAAAAACGTGATTTAATATTTCAAATTTCCAAGCTATATCTGAGTTTTCTTTAAAGATACATCAAAAACGGTAATGGAACCTTCTTGTTCTGGTATTTAGGCAATACAATGTGATTTTAGTTTTCTTTTACTCACCTCAACAGACCACATGAGGAAGTCGACCTGACGCAATTCCTCACCGGTCATGGTTACTTCCGAGAATATCTTCATAGAATGGGAAGGGTGGACTCACCGTTCTGTCACTACTGTGGAAACGTCGAAGATAACGTGTACCACACATTCTTCACCTGCGAACACTTCTTGATTTCGCGCAGAATGTTGGAAGAAAGACACGGAGACAT
>NW_016157231.1:313490-328016 GCF_001687245.7 Rhagoletis zephyria
CAACCGTCCTCTCGTTTGCAGCGGAGTACGAATTTCACGTATCTCGCAACTGCTTGCCACTTTTCTGCGCTGGAGATCATTACCCCAACTATGTTGTTCGGAGTTAAAAAAAAAAAAAAAAAAAAAAAAAAAAAAAAAAATAACAATAATAATAATAATAATAATAATAGAAAATAATAATAATAATAATAATAATAATAATAGAAAATAATAATAATAATAATACTGTTTTGTTTCAAAGGCGAAACTTTTAGTACTTGCATGTATCAAAGAAAGTATGTATACATTTATGTGCATGTCTGCTTAGACTCATAAAATAAAATTTGGGTTTAATAAATTTTACAATAAAAGCTTAGAATGACGTAATTTATTTGTCCAATGATTTATAGGGTATATGTGAAACCGTAAAGAATGGTACATGAGGCATAATTGTAGTGTTAATTATAATCTTTGTTATTGTTTATAATAATAATTATATTGTTTATAATAATAATAATAGATTGGCGCTTACACATATGTTAGTGTTTGGCCGAGCTTCTCCTCCGATTTCAGGCGTGCGCCTTGATGTTGTCACACAAGGCGGAGGGACCTACAGTTTTACGCCGACTCCGAACGGCGATTGTATTTTTATGAGAAGGTGTTTTTCATGGCGGAAATACACTCGGAGGTTTGCCATTGCCTGCCAAGGGACGACCGCTGTTAAGAAAAAACCTTTTTTCTATATCTTTTGCGATGTTGCTTTGACCAGGGTTTGAACCCAGGCGTTGCGGAGTGGAAGCGCGCACTGCTTACCAGTACACCACAGCGGCCGACAGCGGTAATTGTTTATAGTTACGGTGACCATATTTATGGGAGCCGAATACGGGACAAAAAAAAATTATGCAGATTTTTTCGACAAAAACTTACGGATCTTAAAGCCTTCTTCAATGATTAGCCTTGAAACAGCATCCTTGCAGAAACATCACAAATTTGTAGGAAATTTTCCCCGAGATTTGTACCCCGCATAACTTGTTTAAAAAAACTTTAAATTTTAGTATAATAACTTAAGTGCGATTGTGAAGTCACCAAGACTTACCGTTAAGTTTTGACAATTCGTTTTTGTTGACGATGTTGCGCATCTTTTTCATACAAAGTAGGTAAATATGTTCGTCCATTTTTTTAAAAGAGAAGTAAATGAGCGGCACGTTATTATACTCAATTTTAATGAGGTACAAAACTGCAAACCAAATTTTTTCTAAAGGTTCTAATTAAAGAGTTTGAAATTTTGCTGAAACCTCGCAGAATTAATTTTTATAGTTTTTTGCACGAAGTTAGAAATTTGGTATTTTAAAGACTCAGTGAGAGTATATAAAAAATAATTTATAGGTGCAAAAATAGTGGGTAGGAACTGTGGCCAATGGTAAAGTTCTTTTACCGCCTCTGCAAGATTGTATGTCATGCAGAGTCCGCAAATGGCTCCGGAAGCATTGTCCGGAGGATGCAGCATAGGCCGAGCATCGGTTATATATTTAAGTAAAAAGTGTGTAGGCAGTGTGGCCAATCGTAAAGTTCATTTACCATACTTTGAACAGCCATCAAATTATAACTAAAGAAAGTTTTATTACATGGCAGTTGAGAAGTGCATGTGCGAAAATTTCATTAATTTAATGAAGGAAATTTGACATGTAGCAGCACATAGCACGAATTTAGGCGCCTGGTGTTAGCAGTCGCACCAAAACAGTATTATATGTTTTATTTTTACGTTCATAAAAATAATAAATATTAAAGAAACTAAGGAAAAATAGCCAAACTTTGCTAAAATGTCAAGTCCTAATTTATATTTTGCTCACTGTATATTCCTCGAATCGAAACACAGGCATTCAGATTAGAAGGTAGTAACTGTTTATGGAGAAAATTACCATCATATACCAACATCATTTAAAACTCGTTCATAGGCATGTCATTTTAATGAGCTTGTTAAGGCATCGAAACACCGAATACGGGACAAAACTAGGACATTAAAAGAAATACAGAACATTTGGCGTCCCGTATAAAATAAATAAATTGCCAGTACAATGGGTCAAAAAAGAGGACTGTCCCGTATAATACAGGACGGATGGTCACCGTATTTATAGCGTTGCTATTTCTATGTATGAATGTCATGTGCGTTATGAAACAACAAACGAGGAGGAAATGTCGGGAAAATATATATAATATATAATACATAATATATAATACATAATATATAATATATAATATATAATATATAATATATAATATATAATATATAATATATAATATATAATATATAATATATAATATATAATATATAATATATAATATATAATATATAATATATAATATATAATATATAATATATAATATATAATATATAATATATAATATATAATATATAATATATAATATATAATATATAATAAATAATATATAATATATAATATATAATATATAATATGTACAATAAGTGGGGGTTCGATGGGAGCTCTGGACATATCTCATATAAGCAAACGTACCATGAGCCAGACGCAAACGATTCATCTGTTTTTAACCGACTTCCAAAAAAGTAGGAGGTTATCAGTTCGTCGGAATATAATATTTTTTTTTTTATGCATGTTACCGCATAACTTTGCACCACGTCAACCGATTTTCTTTTTGCAACGGAAAGGTAGTGTCTCAGAGGTGGTCCCATACTAATTTGGTTTAGATCCGATCATTGGACCATGAAATATATAGATATATATATATTTTTTTAAGTCGGTTTTTTTTTGCTAAAAATTACTTGTTATCACCTGCCTTGTTCCACTTAGGTTGATTTGTGGAAGCAAAATTATCTGGAAAAATCCTCGGCCAGCATCTACTAGGTTCTGCAGACCTTTAAAAATAGAATTTGTTAAAAAGTCTTCAGCTGTTTCTAAATATGAAAAAGAGAGAGGTGATAATGAAATACAAAATATTGTTAATTCGGTTGTATCTCATGGAGATAAACACTTAGAAGTAGTAGTAGAAGAAAAGTATGCAACGCTTTAACCGAAACAATATCAACACAAAAAAGTTACTTATGTTGCGCTACTTCTAAAGAATTCAACGAAATTGATACTGTGATGAAAAGGCCTGTAAAAACCGAAAACCTACAATTTGGGCTTTCCATACTTCACGGGTGGACTAGGTTTTTTGAATGTCTACTCCATATTACCTACAAACTGCCGAGGAAAAGTGGCAAGCACCGTCGGAAAATGAAAAACTTTTAGTTTCTCAAAATAAAGCACGCATTCAGAGGGAATTTAAAGATACAATTGGGCTAATTGTTGACCAATCAAAGTCTGGCTTCGGGACCTCTAATGATGGTGATACAGCGAGACGTTTCTTTCATAATGCCGAGATGTCAGCAATAATAACAAAGGTTGACCTCAATTTAATTAAAATGATGCACACAATTATTATAACTGTGGCCATCAAATCGAGGTGGAAAAGTTTCGCAACTACGATTTAAATACAGCGAAATATTTTGTTAAATGTTACCCATGGTATAAAATGCCCCCAACACTCCACAAATATTTCATCCATGGGCCAGAGATAATATCCCACGCTTTGTTACCTATCGGTTAATTGTCAGAAGAAGCTCTAGAGGCGCGAAACAGAGATTTTAAGAGCTACAGAGAACATTTTTCTCGCAAGTGCAACATAAGAAAGACGAATGAAGGTATATTCAATAGACTTTTGATTAGTTCCGACCCTGTTGTATCAAGTATGGGAAAACTACCCCTAAAAAAATTGCAGGATTTGCCAAAAAGAAGCACAACAGTTGTTAATTTTGCAGCCTTATAGCGATTATGAAGATGTTGATAGTGATGACAATGACGCAAGCGAAGATGATGATTATTTTTATTAAAGGTTATATATTCTAAATTGCTTTCTAGGCTTAACAAAAACATGTAGATAATTGTTGAAGAGAATTCGTATTCATTATTATATAAAAATTACCTAAAAAGGTGATGATGTGGGTGATGTTGATGATGAAAATAGTAATGAAGATAATGATGAGGATAATTATTATAATGATAGAAGCAGAGTTTAACTTTTAATTAATAATGATTAGGATTTTAACAAATTATCATTAATAATAAAAAATATTTATGGGAGTAAAAACTAAATTTTAACTTTTCTCGCTCTTTGGTAACGCCTTAAAAACCTACAAAAAAAATCCCTCTAAACTATTTTCGGATTTGTATTTTTTTTACTTCATTTGGTGCTAGCTATACAAATACATCTAAATATTTTAAATTAAATGTACGTATGAATGGATCTCCACTTTGAGGGTCGATTACCCCACTTTGCGACGGACTGCAACTAGTATTCCACCACCTCTAGTACAGCCTGTTTTGACAGCATCACGATCTTTACGGTAAACAGTAAATAAATTTGCATCGAAGTATTCGTGGTCATAAAAATCCTACGTCAACCAAGTCTACGTCAACCAAAGACATAAATGTCGTAGGTGAGCTGCGAACTAAAGGAGCGAATTATGTGCGTTTTGGTTCTAATGCCAGACATATTTTGGAAGTAAATTATGAGACTGGATTTAACTTTCGTTTCGAATGAATTTGTTAAGTTGCTTGCGTAGCAGTTGGCGTTTTTGGTAAAAAATCAAACGGGCGTAATTTAGTATTGGCTAGCCATAGTGTCGGATCAAATAGCTTTCCGTAGTATCTTGTAGATACACCAAATTTAAAATTAATGCTTTTTAAAGTAGCCAGATTGGTATCTTTTTCATGAGACTGTAGCATTTCTTGTTTATCAATGTTAGTATGTTGATATACAAGGCAATAATCTGATCAGCAATGACAGTTGATTTAAACGACGACAAGTGAATCCATTTTTTTGTTGTAATAACATTAAGTTATTACCAGGGAACTGATTTTATGGAAATTGCCTTTTTTCTGCTAAAGAGATAGAGTATATTCGATTAAGAATGTCCACGATTTAGCTTTCCCTGATTCCATATATAAACATTTGATGTTGCCTTTTTGCCTTTTTTAAGATATTTATTTTTTTGCCTTTTCTACCTTTAAAAAAGTGATTATAGCATTTACAATTTTTTTTTAAGATAAAAAAAAAATATACACATGCCCATGCGGCTTATAGAAGCGCCAAATTGGTGTTGGGGAAATTCAAAGCCGTTTTCTCAGCTAACGTAGACTTGGAGACAATAAGGGGTGTGGATATTTTATAAGGGCGAGGAAAACGCCCTTATTCCTGATAATATGAACGTTTCAAACGTTCCATATTTAAATTGGGCTCCACTTATATCAACTTACGTCGAGCGCACATTTAGTACATTCAAGGCTTTTCTTCGCGAAAATCGAATGAAAATGCTGCCAGAAAACTTCAAAATGCATCTTGCGGTTCAATGTTACTACAACTATACAGATTAAAGTTTTATGAGTTAGAAACTCGAAAGGATAAAATAGTCAAAGATTTAAAGTACAAATTTTTTCATATAATGAAACTAGTTCATAGTTTTTCTCTTTTTACTTGTAATATAAGCATTTCTAAAATAAATTAATTTTTTGATTGTTCTTCATATTTTCTGTCTTTTTTTTAGTGCTTTATTTTGCTTTTTTTTTGCAAGACCTAGTGCCTTTTCCTGCCTTTTTCGCTATTTTGTTTTGCCTTTTTTGAAATACCTAGTGCCTCTTTTCCTGCCTTTTTCGCTATTTTATTTTGCCTTTTCCAGCCTACTTCGTTATTTTATTTTGCCTTTTTTATAGGTGTTTAGGTCCTAAAAATCCGTTCCCTGGTTATTACAGTTCTGCCCAATAATAACATTATTGCTGTTTTTGGCTTTGTTTTCCTTTTTATCCGCACTAGCATTAGGAGAGACACCAGCCGACGGCACACGTATAGTAGGCAGCGACAAGTAGCTATTGGCAGGAGTAAATAGGCGGAGGTTGAGCATCAGTTGAGTCAGCGAGGGGTAACGGCATATTAGAATTTGGGGGTGCAGAGGGCGATAAACCAGTAACCGCTTGAGCCCAAGTTAGGCGTGCATTATTAGCATGAGCAGCCGAGACAGCCGAAGAACGAGCAGCACCATGCACGTATTAGCATTAATATGAGCACCAACGCTACCGGGAGAAGGTGAAGCATAGGCAGCAACAGCAGTGGCGTCAGACAACAACGAACGAAGTTCGGCCACCTGAGAAGCGACAGCATTATGCGATTCACCAACAGAGTGATTTTTTAACTCAGCACCAACAAATTTTTTCAAATAATCAAACTGATTTTTTAGTTTGTTTTCGTTGTAGTTGTTGTTGTCCGAATGCAAAGAAGTTATTACGTATTTTAGTTCATTAAATTGCTTTAATAAATCATTGAATTGAATTTAGTTTCAAAGGCGGTGGAAATTAAATCAACACTGAGCTTTTGAGTCACAAGAACTGCTTCGAGAGTTTATCCGGCATGATAACACACTCTTCACAAAGATATATTAAATTACGTTTTGTTTTGATCAAGTTTAAATCATATTCAGAAATGTCTTTACAGCACGCACAATGGAAAGATTTTGCAAAATCCATTGCACGGCAACATATTGGCGTCAGATCTTGAAAAAGATTTATTACATTTCCCGCAAAAATTATCCATTGCGAAGAAATACGAAGTAAAACAACAGAGCGAAATAAAAGCACGTCTGCACACACCGAAGGCTAACTGCTAACCGGGGTTGAATATGGATAAGTAGGAGCATAACCTCCTACAGGATTAAGTTTGGATTTAACGCACATCTTACAAGTGAGATGAAGCACATCTCTGCAGTGGGTGGGGTTGAGATATGATAACGACGTTAACGGAGCGTGTGGTCGTAGATTTCCCTAATGACGTTCCTAGGTGGTGGTTCTGCTTCTAGCAAATGACTTTTGAGATGTTCCCAACGAGAGAAGCCTTAACAGAAATTACTTACAGAGCGCAACATCATTTCTCTAAAGCAGGGATCACACGATTTGTACATTTGTACATTTTTACAGTTAAAGAGTTGGTTTTTTTTAATTGAGCTGAACTCATTCTCTATCCGAATTTCTAGACAACACCACAGACGTAAAAATGTATAATCCTGTGATTCCTGCCTAACAGAAAGCATTGAGATCATTCCGTTGCAGAGAGTGCGGTGTTTTGACACCTGCGTCTACTACTTAAGTCTTCGGGGACCAAACCGGTACAGCATAATTTCGGACTGGCCCACAGTGGTCGGAGAGACCATGTGTTATGCGAAAAAGGCTTATTTGAAAACTGTGATAAATTAACCGGAATAGAGCTATTCCTATTCACAAATATCCAACAAACTCAAAACTGATTAGTATTTTCAATAGTATCTGCTAAGCAAGCCGTGTAACCCGTAGAAAAGTACGCAAAGTAGGCAATTAGTAGTGAAATTCCTTTTGTAAATTTGGCATTTTAAACGAAATATTGAACGAAACATTGATATCTACATGAATTATGTAATTTATGTGCTATTTAGCGATATAAAAACTGTAAAAGGGCTCTAAATTAAAAGAAAACTACTATGAGTTGTATGTAAATATCGAACTTAAAAACAATTTATGTTTTCAACAGTTTTTTTTTGTTATATGCATACACAAATAAATATATTGCACAAAAACGTATATGTACTTCTATTTCACACGTAAGCTACACTTTCTCCAATAAATTTGCAAAGACGCACCACAGTGCCATTGCTACGGGAACGGTGCGAGAGAGACAACTGTCAGTTTATCGAACTAAATAAAGGTTGAATCATGGTTTGGTGTTACTTCTTAAACATGGAAAATTATGATTTCATATCACATGTTACACAATAGAAATTTATTGCTAAATTATCAATACTTTAAAACATGGATTATTTTTTCAACATATATTTTTTTCAAAAAGGTAATGAGTAGGGCCGAATACGATCCTTCAAGGATCTACGAAAAGAAAAGCCGCGCATACTGACGCCAAAAAGAGTGTCGGCCATTTTTGTATCAATAGACCGACTTAAGCAGTTGTTCCAAATAACATAAAGTATATTAAAATATTAAGGATTAATGTAATGGCTGCCGCTGTGAAGTGGTTAGCAGTGCGCGCTACCCCTCCGCAGGGCCTGGGTTCAAGCCCTGGTCAAAGCAACATCGCACACATTTCTTAGGGTCCGCATTACATAATGTGACTTCTACCTTGTCACCACACTTCGTCAGGGACGCTTACTCAAATAGCAGGCCTTAAATGGTTGTTCCCACTTCTTCCGAATCTCTATTCCCCGAAATAAAACTGACGTAGATGATCACACTTATTGGACAGTAATACGGTAGACAAACGGGCTCGGTTATTTGCATAACCAGCCTTAATTTGCTTTAACTCATGCATTTTCCTCTTTAAAATGAGCATAAGCAGCCGAACAAATGCACGACATTTTTAGGAATTAGCTCGGGTCCGGGGAGTTTTTTACACTGGTAAAGCGGCCAGTTGTTGTCTTTTGTACAAGTAAGCAAATGAAGCAGACGAGTTTCGCGTACGCGGTAGCCCAGTGGTGAGAATTGCGGCCTACAAGCCTGTAGCTGCCAGGTTCGATCTTCGGTTGGAGCGATTGCGAAAAATTTTTTATTTTTATTATTTATTTAATATTTTTTTATTTTATTTATATACTTAATTTTACTTTACTTTGTTTTCATTTGCTTTATTTTATATCACATTTCTTATTTTACTATTAGTTAATTTTAATTTTTAGAGTTGAATTTTATTAAAAAGTCAACATAAACTAACTGAAAGCAACGTAAAAAAAATATAGAACTTATAAAAAAAGAATAAAAAAGAAATAAAAAAAGTCTACTGACCGTGGGACTCGAACCCACGACCCTGCGGCTGTTTTATCCGCAATACTGCCGTCTGTAAGGGTAAAATTTTAATTTGCATTTATGCTTATTAATTCTAATTAATTTTCTCCGTCTGTCTACCATATTAGACTATGTTCCAACAGGCCAATTAGCTGAGGCAATTAAGCTTTATATTGTGGCATTGAGTTTGGTGTTCACACACACGTCAGCTGCGCGATTAGCGATACAAAATCAGCTGCTGAATTACCTACAGTGATGGAAAAGTTAGTACAATCGTACCTTTATTTAGTTTGAAAGAACATTCGGAACAAACTCAAAATTTTAGGTACATTTGGAACTTAGCCAAATAACTTCTCAGGAAATCGGTTCTTATTTTTATTAATATTTCAATGCATTCCCTGGTGCGGGCAACTGGTCTAATAGCATCCCTCCTTTGTGAAAAGGCATACAAATACAGGATACAGAAGGGTGGTCAAAGTAACGCAACTCTAGTTGATTTCGCCAGATAGACCGAAAATACTTCTTTTTAAAACGTCAGATCGAACAACTGGGAGAAAAGTGATTAACCTTTTTTACAACATAGTTTTGTCTCGCGGTCCTCGAAGAGATTCTTTTCATAGCCAAAATTTGTTTAATGTGAGTACAGAAGTTGATATCGCATCGATGGGAATTGTTATTCTCCTATTTTTCTTTATATAAAAGTACATATTTACTTTTAACACAATTTTATAATTCAATTGTCCATCCCTGATGGAATATCAGCTGTAAAAGAGGACCAGAAACAAACAGCTGATTGCTCTTTGTTTAATAAACATACCTCTAAGTCAAAATTAAACACACCTAGCAGGGTTGCATAGAGAATCTGATACAAATAACAAACAAAATTATTTGAATTTTTGTATGATAAATTTGGTAAGAATTAAGGCCTAACCTGGCGAAAAGGTTCTTAATTGCTAATTAGGTGCCTGTTTGAACATAGTCTTAACCACGATGTAGCGAACAGAAGGTGACGCATTCCGCAAACCGCTACTTTGGTTTTGCCGATTTTGACATTTCTCGTGTAAAATCAAACGAAGCCTCAAAAACTTTAAATGCACTGAAATTTACTAATACTTTCACTAAAATCATAGTTTTTTCACATTTTCTTTATTAACTGTTATTAAAAATCATATATTTTATTTGCTTTTACACCAGAAATGACATCGCCGCACATAGGGACGACGACAAGATCGACAATATGGGACGACAAAAATGTTTACTCCATATGTATTTGACAGACTTCAATGAAATTTGGTGTTTTAGGGATTTTCGTGGTCACTGATTTCGAATATTAAATTATTTTTCCAAAATTCAAAATGGCGGATCCAATATTGCGGACGATTTTTTAAAAAATGATTATATTGTTATGAAGCTTGGTATCCAGAGATTTTCGTCGTCACTGACTTCGAAATTGATATTCAATTTTCAAAAATCAAAATGGCGGACAATTTCTTCAAAAATGGATAAATTGCTATGAAGCTTGGTATTTACTCCATATGTATTTGAAAGATTTCAATGAAATTTGGTATTTGGAAACTTTCGTCGTCACTGATTTCGAATATTAAATCAAATTTTCAAACTCAAAATGGCGGATCACTTATGGTGGACGATTTCTTTAAAAATTGATAAATTGTTATGAAGCTTGGTATTTAATCCATATGTATTTGACAGATTTCAACGAAATTTGGTATTTAGGGATTTTCGTCGTCACTGATTTCGAATATTAAATCAAATATTCAAAATTCAAAATGGCGGATCCAATATGGCGGACGATTTCTTTAAAAATGTATAGATTGTTATGAAGCTTGGTAACTGGTTACGAAATTGATATTAAATTTTCAAAAATCAAAATTGCGGATCCAATATGGCGGAAGACTTATATTTAAAAAATATAGATTGTAATAAAACTTGGTCTGCAGGAATTCTCTAGGTGATTGATAATGAATATGATATTAAGTTTTTAAAATTCAAAATGGCGGATCTAATATGGCGGACGATTTCTTCAAAAATTTATAAATTGTTATGAAGCTTGGTATTTACTCCATATGTTTTTGCGAAGTTTCAATGAAATTTGGTATTTAGGGATCTTCGTCGCCACTGAATTCGAATATTAAATTAAATTCCCAAAATTCAAAATAGCGGACGATTTCTTTAAAAATTTATAGATTGTTGTGAAGTTTGGTTTCCAGAGAGATTTTCGTCGTCACTGGTTTCGAAATTGATATTAAATTTTCAAAAATTAAAACGGCGGATCAAATATGGCATCCCGAACAATAGGAGTTTTACTTTTAACGCAATGCATTACCTTTAGCACAAGCGCAAATTTGGCTTTGCTTTCGTGCGTCGAAATAAATTTAATTTTTATTTTAAGCGGGGATAAAATAACTTCGCTTGCCATTTTATTCTTATTAATAAATAGCAGTTAGGTCAATTTGGATAGTGAGGCGTCAAGGTAGTACTCGTAATGTTTAAAACGTGTTTAAATTTGTATATAAGCTCTAGTTATAAAAAAAAATTGGGCAAAGTACACCAAAATTGGTTTGCTTCCTGAAAAGCTTATCTTATAGCTAATTTTTAAAAGAAAAATATACATCCCCTTACTTCCCCTTTTGTTATCTATATTTTGTTAGGTAAACTCGTTGGCATAATTAAAAGAAAAAACTCGTCCGCCATATTGCATTTGCCATTATGAATTTAGAAAGATTAGTTTCAATTTCGTAATCAAAGATAACGAAGATCTCTGAATACCAAGTTTCATAACAAACTATAATTAAAAACAAAAGTTGTCCGCCATATTGGATCCGCCATTTTGATTTTTGAAAATTTAATATCAATTACGAAATCAGTGATGACGAAAATTTCTGGATACCAAGCTTCATAACAATCTAGACGGTTTTAAAGAAACCGTCCGCCATTTTGAATTTTGAAAATTTAATATCAATTTCGAAATCATTGACGACGAAAACCCCTGGATACCAAATTTCATGGAAATCTGTCACATACACATGGAGTAAACATTGTTGCCGCAAATGACTCGCATCAGCGCCCCTGCAGCTCCAAAGCCTTAAAGAAGGTTGCTCCATCCGTCAAAGCTCAACGGGACCGTCGAGCTACTTTAACGCGTCTTTTCTTAGCGCGTTTGGTACTTGGGGCGTAGCACCCAAAGCTCGCAGAAAAAATTGTTGCTTACCCACGTACGCTTTTGCGCGGCTGTAGAACGTGCAAAAAGACTGCACTCGGCTCCTTTGATGCGGTTGCTGGGGCCTTCGAACCGCCCACGTACTGCGTCTGTTTGAATGCTTGGCAGGCTGCCAAAACCTGCACGGCCGCTCGTATAATTTATATTTAAATAAAGACACACCCGCACACTGCGTTCGTTTAAAATAATTTACTTTTTATTTTAAATTTTCAATTTAGTTTCTCTTTATAATTTTTCCGGACAACCGTTTCAGTTTAAAGACGAGTAGCGATTAAAATGGCTCCCTTGAAGCCGACCTACGATACACCTTCTAAAACGAATGTGGATCGTAAGCTCGGCAGTGTTGACAACACACGCGATGTATTTTATTGTTTTGGGCAACATAAGTGTTGCCATGTAAGATGTTACCACAGCGCGTGTAGTGCCATTACACCAACCGCCTATGGGAAAAGAAGTTTTACAAGGTGATCAGACTTGTAAAATCTTCTTTCCACATAGTATGTCAAATTGCTTTGGAGGAACGAAAATGTTATATTAATTTTCTTTCCCCCCTTTTATTCGTTCGCTCATAGCAATTTGGAAATGCATACTCCATAACTAACTAAATATACAGTATATAAAATTATTTAATCGTAATTAGTATTAGGCTAAACTAATTTGAATTTGAAAAAATTAAATTAGTCTTATATTCAATATTTTTTTCAGAAATATTTAACTATACATTCTAATGTTTAATTTTAAAGTATTTTACAGTGCAATATTTGTTCATTAAAATTTTGTAGTCTTAAGTAACATTTTCTTTTGTAGTTTAAGGTATTGTAATTTAGTTGTCGGCCGCTGTGGTGTAGTGGTAAGCAGTGCGCGCTTACACTCCGCAACGCCTGGGTTCAAACCCTGGTCAAAGCAACATCGCAAAAAATATAGAAAAAAGGTTTTTTCTTAACAGCGGTCGTCCGTCGGCAGGCAATGGCAAACCTCCGAGTGTATTTCTGCCATGAAAAACAGCTTCTCATAAAAATACAGTCGCCGTTCGGAGTCGGCGTAAAACTGTAGGTCCCTCCGCTTTGTGTGACAACATCAAGGCGCACGCCGCAAATCAGAGGAGAAGCTCGGCCAAACACTAACATATGTGTAAGCGCCAATCTATTATTATTATTAATTTAGTTATTACAATTTTATTTCTTATAAATAAACGTAAGTACATTTAAAGCATTTTTCTCTAGTATTTATAATATTGCGTTTATATAAATGAAGGGATTGTGTTCATTTGGCGAACAATTTCTATTTAGTGAATATTTCATTTCACACATTTTTTTCGTTTGTTTGCTTAAGTTGAAAAATTCTTATACATGTTTTTGTTATATGTTGAAATAATAGTTGGTTGAGATGAAAGTTTCAACTAACTTTTTGAACTCTATTTTTGTGGATTGTTTTTACTTTATCTTTTTCTTTATCGAAAATAGTAATATTAACACCATCTACTTTAGTTACAACGTGAGGACCCTGATATATATTTTCATGTTTAATTCTGGGTTCTTTTTGTACTAGAACGAGATCGTTTTCTTTAATATCTACTGGACGAGAGTGTATCATATAAATCCTTGTTGCGGATTTTATGTTTGTTAATTAATTCTTTGGCTATTGCATGTGATTTTTGCATCCGGTACTTAACCTCTTTTGCATAATTCTCAACATTATAAATGGGATCAATTTTTTCCTTTTTCAATTCTTGCGGTAAAGTCGGTGTTTTTCCGAAAACTAGTTCGAATGGAGTAAATTTGTTGTCAAAAACAGAATTTGGAGTAGTATTATGCAAAAAGGTNTTTGCATATAATCTTTTGAGTCCACAATGTCCTCCACTTATTGGGTCGTTATGGTATATTGTCATAAATTGGTGTTTCTTTTCATCGTCGGTCACAGTTTCGACTGGATCCGTCAATATAATTTGTAAGTTCTTTAAAATTTTATTTCCGCGGTCTTTTAAGTTTGTAATTGTAAAATATTTGAGAAATAAATCATCTTTAGGCCATTCTAACGTCTTAATATTACGATTGTCGGCTTCGACTTCAAGCCGCGAAAGTAACTCATCGAAATTCGTTTTTTCGTTAACAATCGTAAAATTAAGTAACTCGAGTTTTTTGTGTTTTAAATGTGCACAAACTTGAAAATTTGAAATTTTATTATTTTTATCATATATTATATTTGTTTTCACCCGGGGTATTTTCTTTGAGAAATCATATGAAAATTTGTCATAAACCTGTAATATTCAGCAATTTTATAATGAGCTCGTGGCCATTTTTTTTAAATGAAAATTTATTGTGGAAAAGCAACAATAATTTGAAAAAATGGTAGAAGTGATAGCTATTTCGGAAATCACCACATTTCCTCATCAGACTTCTTTCAGTAGGATTCGAACCGACGATC